>NC_081756.1:16662649-16962649 GCF_963082965.1 Carassius carassius | reverse complement strand
CATATCTAATCCTACCACTCAGCAGTGTTTAAAGCCTGAGAGGCTGGGGGAGATTAATGATGTAGATGTGGGTATTATATTGTGAGTGAGTTGCCAGAGAAAACAGCGAGAAAAATCCTGGTGTTTGAAAAGTTTCCAGCAAGGCTCAGGTTACTGCCTGTTCATCACACCAGGCAGCATGAAGTCAGTCTTGAATCCAACTCACATAAGCAAAGCAGAAGAATTATATGGTCTTAGATCTTTCTGCACCCTCAAAAATGTCATGGTGTGCTGTTAACACTTACGCCTAAAAACATAAGGCTTACACAGTTGATTCGGATCTAAGCAGTCATAGGTTTCCTCAGTGATGTTGACTGCATTTGTTGCTTGAGTGAGATGCACAGAATCTATGCAGACTCCATTATCACAGACACATTATGGTGATATTTGGTTGGATGGTAGTTGTGAGAAGCACAGAGGAATGCTGGGTAATGAAGACAGAGCGGAGACAGCTGTGTGCCACCATCCCTCCCTCCCTCCCATTTATTGTGTCTTCCTATGAATCCTTAATGGACCCCTCAGTATTAAAAAAGGGAAACTGAGATGCATTTCAATAAAAGTGATTGGTTCTTCTTGTGTATTTGTGTGAGCCTTTATATGGTGGCTAGCTCACACAAGCACATGCACATACTACACACTCTTTTTTAGCCCCTCAGATGAATGCAGTGTAATTACTGTGGCTGTGAGACCCGCTCTGTTTCTCCCCCATCTCTAGTATGATTATTCTTTTCTGTCAGTGTTATCTGCGAGGCTAGCGTGTGCTGCAGCACAAGGTCTGGCTGACAACTGAGGTACAGAGGCCCATATGCCTACAGTTTTTTTTCAATTCAATTCAAGTTTATTTGTATAGCGCTTTTTACAATACAAATTGTTACAAAGCAACTTTACAGAAAATTATGTTTCTACAATATTTAGTAGTAGCTTATAAGTGGTGACTGTCAGTTTGTGCACGTATGACAGGATTTGTAGAAAAATTTATACAAGTCGTAGTCAGCCAGATGATGAACATTATTAATATTATTAATAATTAATAATTATTATTAAATGATGCAGTCACACTTGTAGCATTATTTGTTAGTTCTGTTGTTGATTCAGGGTTAGCATCATCTGGGGTCCTCTGAGGATCAGCATCATCTCTTCTCAGGTGTTCTGGATCCAGACTGGAGCTTGTGTAAATCCTAGTTACCACGGGATGTAAATCCTGTGGCAAAACATAGAAACAAATAGAGACATCATTAGCATAGTTGCTGTTCCAACAAAGTAAAATTAATTAGTTTAACCCAAGCTAAAGAATAAGAATGCACATTTGATCAGATACAACTATACTCACAATTTAAGATACATTATTCAAATGCTTGGCGAAAGAGATGCGTTTTTAATCTAGATTTAAACAGAGAGAGTGTGTTTGAACCCCGAACATTATCAGGAAGGCTATTCCAGAGTTTGGGAGCCAAATGTGAAAAAGCTCTACCTCCTTTAGTGGACTTTGCTATCCTAGGAACTACCAAAAGTCCAGCGTTTTGTGACCTTAGGGAGCGTGATGGATTGTAGCGTGATAGAAGGCTAGTTAGGTACACAGGAGCTAAACCATTTAGGGCCTTATAGGTAAGTAATGATAATTTGTAACTGATACGGAACTTAATAGGTAGCCAGTGCAGAGACTGTAAAATTGGGGTAATATGATCATATTTTCTTGACCTGGTAAGGACTCTAGCCGCTGCATTTTGGACTACCTATAGCTTGTTTATTGAAGAAGCAGGACAACCACCTAGAAGTGCATTACAATAATCCAGTCTAGAGGTCATGAATGCATGAACTAGCTTTTCTGCATCAGAAACAGACAACATGTTTCGTAGCTTGGCAATGTTTCTAAGATGGAAGAATGCAGTTTTTGTAACATGGGAAATAAGATTTTCAAATCAAAGTTGCTGTCTAATATAACACCCAGATTTTTGACTGTAGAAGAAGTAACAGTACATCCGTCTAGTTGCAGATTGTTATCTACAAGATTCTGTGTAGTGTTTTTTGGTCCAATAATTAATATCTCTGTCTTATTCGAATTTAATTGGAGAAAATTATTGGTCATCCAATCTTTTACATTTTTAACACACTCTGTTAGCTTAGATAATTTAGAGGTTTCATCTGGTCTCGTTGAGATATATAGCTGCGTATCATCAGCATAACAGTGGAAGCTAATTCCGTATTTGCTAATAATATTACCAAGGGGCAACGTGTATATTGAAAATTGAAGGGGACCTAGGACGGATCCTTGTGGCACTCCATATTTTACTGATGATAAATGAGATGACTCCCCATTTAAGTAAACAAAATGGTAGCGATCGGGCAGGTTGGATCTAAACCATCTTAGAGCCTGCCCTTGAATACCTGTATAGGTTTGTAATCGATCTATGAGTATGTCATGATCTATGGTGTCGAACGCAGCACTAAGATCAAGTAAAACTAGAAATGAGATGATTCTTCTGCACAATCTGACTTTGCTGCAGCCTGGAATTGAACTACTGGTTTTGTCTGGTCAGAGGAGAACTGGCCCCCCAACTGAGCCTGGTTTCTCCCAAGGTTTTTGTCTCCATTCTGTCACCGATGGAGTTTCGGTTCCTTGCCGCTGTCGCCTCTGGCTTGCTTAGTTGGGGACACTTCATCTACAGCGATATCGTTGACTTGATTGCAAATAAATGCACAGACACTATTTAATTGAACAGAGATGACATAACTGAATTCAATGATGAACTGCCTTTAACTATCATTTTTTCATTATTGACACTGTTTTCCTAATAATGATGTTGTTCAGTTGCTTTGACGCAATGTATTTTGTTTAAAGCGCTATATAAATAAAGGTGACTTTGACTTTGACTTTATGAGATGCAGCCTTGATCTGACGCAAGAAGCAGGTCATTTGTAATTTTAACAAGTGCAGTTTTTTTTGCTATGGTGGGGCCTGAAACCTGACTGAAATACTTCATACAGATCATTTTTGTGCAGGAAGGTGCTCAATTGAGCAGACACAACATTTTCTAAAATTTTAGACATAAATGGAAGATTTGAAATAGGCCTATAATTTGCCAGTTCAGTAGGATCTTGTTTTGGTTTCTTAATAAGAGGCTTAATAACCGCCAGCTTGAATGGTTTTGGGACGTGACCTAAAGATAACGACCAGTTAATAATATTGAGAAGCGGTTCTTCGGCTACAGGTAACAACTCTTTCAGTAATTTAGTGGGTACAGGATCTAATAAACATGTTGTTGGTTTAGATACAGTGATAAGTTTATTTAGCTCTTCCTGTCCTATATTTGTAAAGCACTGCAGTTTATCTTTGGGTGCGATGGATGAAACTGAAGTGTTAGACGCTGTTGAATCTACATTCGCTATTGTATTTCTAATGTTATCTATTTTATCAGTGAAGAAATTCATAAAGTCATTACTATTTAATGTTGGTGGAATATTTGAATCAGGTGGCGTCTGGTAATTTGTTAATTTAGCCACTGTACTAAATAAAAACCTTGGATTGTTTTGGTTATTTTCTATGAGTTTGTGGATATGCTCTGCCCTAGCAGTTTTTAGAGCCTGTCTATAGCTGGACATACTGTATTTCCATGCAATTCTAAAAACTTTCAAGTTAGTTTTTCTCCATTTGCGTTCAAGACTACGAGTTACTTTCTTGAGAGAGTGAGTATTACTGTTATACCATGGCACAGTACGTTTTTCTCTAACCTTTTTCAATTTGATGGGGGCAACAGCTTCTAATGTATTAGAGAAAATAGTGCCCATGTTGTCAGTCATTTCGTCTAATTCATGTGTATTTTTGGGTACAAATAGCAGTTGAGATAGATCAGGCAGGTTATTTGCGAATCTGTCTTTGGTGACTGGAATAATAGTTCTGCCCAGACGGTAACGCTGAGACATATAGTTAATATCAGTGATATGCAGCATGCACGATACAAGGAAATGGTCTGTAATATCATCACATTGAGGTACGATATCTACAGCAGTAAGATCGATTCCATGCGATATAATTAAATCTAGTGTATGATTAAAACGATGAGTGGGCCTGGTGACATTTTGCTTGACTCCAAAAGAGTTTATTAGGTCAGTAAACGCAAGTCCTAATGCATCATTTGTATTATCAACGTGAATATTAAAATCTCCCATGATTAGCGCCTTATCAACTGTAACCAGAAGGTCTGAGAGGAAATCTGCAAATTCTTTTAGGAATTCTGTATACGGCCCTGGTGGTCTATACACAGTAGCCAGAGCAAGAGATACATTAGATTTCTTTTGCATGTCTGACAGTGTAACATTAAGCAGAAGTATTTTGAATGAGTTAAACCTGTATCCCGTTTTCTGGGTAACATTGAGAATATCACTATATATTGTTGCAACACCTCCGCCAAGACCAGTCTGACGGGGCTCATGCTTATAACAGTAGTTTGGTGGAGTCGACTCATTTAGACCAAAATAATCATTTGGTTTTAGCCAGGTTTCAGTCAAGCAGAGTACATCAAAACTATTATCTGTGATCATTTCATTTACAATAACTGCTTTGGTTGTGAGTGATCTAATATTTATGAGCCCAAACTTTAAAGATTGTTTTTGTTCATTTACTTTACATGTTTCTGGTTTAATCACAATAAGATTTTTTTTAGATCCTACATTAAATTTATATTTTGACCTCACTATTCTCGGAACAGACACAGTCTTAATAGATTCTTAATAGATTGATTTTTATAATTTAAACGGGTAGAACAAAAGTCATCATAATAGTTATTTGAGAATTGTCTTACTAGTCACATGGAGCGAAGTGTCCTGGAGATGTTGTCAGAGAGCAGCTCCGCTCCGACTCTGCTGGGGTGCAAGCCATCAGCACGAAACAGCCTAGGACGCTCCCAGAAAAGATTCCAGTTATTAACAAATAGCAGTTTCTGTTCTTTACACCATGACAACAACCATTCATTTAAAGCAAAAAGTCTACTGAACTTTTCGTGTCCTCGTCTATACGTGGGCAGTGGTCCTGACACGATGATCGTCGCCACTTTACCTTCGGCTAACGTAGCACGGACGTGTCGGACGATGGAGTCTCCGATGATCACAGCGTCGCGTCCTGTCTTCCGGAGGGGAGCGAAGCTGTTCCGTGTGGAGATCTCGAAGACCGGAGGGGGAGAAGTCGTCGCCAGGGGCCTGGCTTGCGTCCTCCGTTGTGGATGCACCCAGGGTCCGTGGTGTCCCGGCGCCGGAGTGAAGGACATCTGGGAAGATCACGTCCTGGGTGCACCGGGCCTGTGCAGAGAAACACACGGAGTAGACGTGGTGGGACTGTTAACAGCACGCTGTATACTTACCCCAGACATGTGAGCGTCAGCCCGGGATGATTCCAGCGCGGCTCTCCGCTCTCTCAGCTGGGCCTGCCTCACCTCCAGGTCACGAATCTGCTTCCCCACGGCCTCGAGCTCGAGCTGCACCGAATGCAGCTCGAACGTGTCCTTGCCTGCAATCAAAGGTAGACATTAATCCGCCATTAAAGCAAGTAACAGTGAGTACAGCAGTGGTAATGTGTGTGAATAGAGTATTAACAATGTAAGCGCAGTTAGCAGCAACCACGCCGCTAATGCTAACGGGCTATAAGCTAATAGCGGACCCAGGAGCTCAAAATAAAACTAGTGATAATGAGGCGCTCTGATTGTTTTTGTTGTAGAATACAATAGAGGATATATTCACACGTATATAAACGGAAACGATGGTGGATAAAATAGATTTTTAAGATGCAAATAGTCGATAAAAAGAATATAGTGACGGAGCTCAAACGCAATAAGGGCGCCAACAACAAACAGGAAGTGAGTGCATAGAAATCTGGGCTAAATTGAGAGGAATTCTGGTTAATGTAGTATCAGGCTGTTAGTGGAGAAGAGACCAGTGGTCATGATTTATAGCGCACAGTTTTATGGAGTCGGATTCAGGTCGGTTTAGTGTGGTCAAGAGCTTGGTAAGTGCATTATATAGTGTGGATGGCTTTTACGCTGTTACCTTATTACTAGATATACCTCCTCACTGTACTAAAGTGCAGCCTCTTTGATGATAAGAGGGGGAGAGAAAGCACTGATAACAGGCAACAGCGGCCTATGTGAGTCCGGTCTGCTGGAGCCAGTGGAGGTTTAATTGCTTGGTGGAACCCTGTTGAAGAAGGCACACTTTCCTGTCAGAGTGGAGAGACATTATGAAATGCTCCCACAACGCCTCCAGTTGATTCAATTAATTTATTTTGCTTCTAAGTGATGGAAATACTGCCTCTTTTCCAATAAAAGCCAAGACAGTTTCAGCACCCTGTCACCACTTGCCCTGTCAAAGTTTAGCAGAATTAATAGCGGATGATTTTCACCCCCCATCTCCGGCTCTGTGTGCACATGCGGCCGCTTTGAGTAGCAAGAAATCACGGCTCTCCAGAGGTGCGATCAGGGTTCAAGTATTTGTGTTTAGCAGTTATGACTTCACTGTTCTTGATCGTGGTTGGTAGCCACTGTAGTAAAGTATGTTTTCATTATGCTAAACAATAACCAATGATACTTATTAAAACACATTAGTATACTGTACCATATCATCATTTCAACCTGTCCTAAAACCAATATGCTCGTATAGGTAGTTTGTCCAAATCCCTGAAATACGACCCATCAGAGCTTATACTACAATTGCGCCCCTATCGGCAAAAGGTTGTTTTCATATTAATGTTTTGTACTCTTTTATTTGCACTCTGATTTGTGTTTCGTGTAGCTCAGTTTGTAGATTATTGCGTTATACCTTGATATGTAATCATGCTATCATGGGTTCGATCCCAGAGAACGGACGTGCAGGTAAAATGTATATGCTCAATAAATCATAATTTAGCATGATTTCTGTGAGGGTTAGGTTTAGGGGTGGGGTTAGGTGTGGTCATTCGAACGATAAAGCCACCTAGTAAAATATGTACGAATTACTGTGAGATCGGTGTAAAAAGTCCACACATAGCATTTAAATAAACGTGCTTTTTGATTGGTAATGACGTTATACGTAATTTCATGATGACAGACGCAACACGATACTATATGGTCATTTTTTGTTGGAGGACAGGCTCCATCATTTATTACAAAAAACTCTTATATTACACATTGTTTAATTACACAAAATATGATGCATAATTATTATATAAAATAATACTTATAAGCTGTTGAATGCTTGATTTTGATTGGCTGCCAAAAATTCTAAGTTGTGCAATCAGTTTTCAGGAACCGCAAAGCACATTTACAATAGTTACAGGCAGGTCTTGACTGCATTAAAGTTCCATATCACTTCACCAAATTAACTGTTATTTCAAAGGTACTTACAGCCTTCAACAGCAAACTGCAAAAGACACTGACCAATCCAATGACTATAACAAACAATAGGATAAAAATGTCAAACTATTTACACATTTTTCCAATTAAATTCTGTTTTATTATCACTGGAAAGTAGGCTTTCTTTTTCCACACTCTCGTACAAATTCACACAAATGCAGTACAGCCACACGGAAACGTATACGTGCACAGACACTTCTTGTCAGCGCTGCCCCGTGATACTACCAATAAACTGTTTTCCCAGCTGAAAAGCTACATGACATTTCTCAGTAGCAAGGTTATAATCTAGCTGTTCTTGAAGCTGTAAAACATATTGCTATTAGTAGAGATGCTGCTGCTAAACACTGTTGAGAGACGCAAAGATTCATGTAATTCACACAGCTAAAATTATTTTCTCTCTCTAATGTATGAGTGTATATATGAGTGACATAAAGGTTAGAATTTTAATGCTCTATCACTGAAGTACACATAATAGTACAGTTCCAGGTTCATTTTGAATCAAACATAACCAAAAAATGTATTTTGAGAAAAATTAGTTAACTGTGACTTTGAATGACTGACCAAATTAATGAATCTGACTCAAACCACTAATTCATGAGTGAATGCAAGACTGTAGGTGGGACACACATACTTATACACGATTCTATGCCATGGGAATATTAATAGTCTGAGTAGTGTGTCGAATAAAGTGTAAGTACTGATAGCATGTCTGGCGAAAAGACAGGTCAGCCAAAAATTAGTGACTATCATGTAACATAGCTGCCAACTCTCACGCATTCAGCGTGAGACTCACGCAATTGACCCAATTCTCATGCTCTCACGCCACACCCCCATATTCTCACGCAGACTCGTGCAGCAGTGAGGAAAAAAATTGCGCCGCATGATCTCGCAAAGCAACTCGCAGAGAGACCAGGCAGACAGTTTATTTTTTTTTGTGACAATTGTGAGGGAAATACACAATTTATTCCCATAAACTGTGTAGTCAGCCGTTCTCCCTCCCATCTGAACCATGTGAATTGTGAACGCTGGCAGGTCAGTGAGTTACAGGGTGCTTCTTGTCTCCGTCCAGTTTAGGCTAGTAACTAATAGGCCTATGTGGTTATATACTGTAGTTTATATAGAATTAAGTTAGCATTAGCAGAGTTGTTTGTTGCAGCAGCACTGAGCAGTTATTTTACATAACTTTATCATAAAAAACAGTATCTGGACATGCCTAGTAACGTTAGGGCTGTCAAAAAAAAAAAAAAAAAAAAAAAAAAAAAAAGATTTTCGAATATTCGTCAAATTTTAAATAAAAATCCACATTTTAGGTGTGCGTTAAGGAGGCTGCTTTAAGGCCCTGCCCGGGTATACTTCACATTCCAAGCTTTCCAAAGGCGGATGAGCTCAACACGCAGTACCACTTCTGTCTCATCATTCACCTCGTGCATGCACTGTTGTACGTCTCATAAATTGCCTGCAAGCGGGCGGGGTGTGCAGCTGTCCGCGAGCCCTCTTGATGATGAAAATGACATATTGCAGCGTGGATGCGGACGGCCCAAGTATATTTTGGCCTTTATCAGTGCAGCTCGAGATGCGATGACAATGTAAGTTTCATTGCATTATAATTTTCTTTTTAGCCTTTCCAGTTAAAGCCACTAGATGCAGTGCTGCAGCGACGTTCTTTCAAAATATTGCGGAAAAAAAGAACAACAATGTGGAGAAGACGTTGTTTACATCAAAACTAAATCAAGCTGTTCACATAGAACGCATTTCGCACACTCGCGTCTTTCACAAGAGAGCCGGATATTTAGAAAGCCATGATAAATTAAAATATACTTTTTAAATACTTATCTCGAGAATTTATGGTGGGTTTTTCCCATCCCACTGCATCTCATGTTTTTAAATGTAAAATGGACTCTGTGATTGGCTTTCTGCGCTCTGTATTAAACTATGCATGTATACATGATGCTGTTTTGTTTATAGTTGTTTAAGCAACTTAATCATAATTGGTTTATAAACATTTTTTTTAAATATTATTCACTTAATAGTCATGTATTCTAATGCATTTATTAAACGTGCATTAGTAATATTTTGCTCGATACGCCCTCTTGTGGCATCAGGATAGAAGCAAAAAGCTTCTCTTCACCCTAACTGAAATTATGCATTTTAAATTCGAATATAATTAGAATTTTGATAATATACAATTAAAAAATTCGAATTTAGTTTTTCAGGCATTTTGACAGCCCTAATGTAGTAAATGTTAATTATTGTTTTCTAAGAACAGAATGTCAAGTCAACGACATCCCATATTAAAATGATTTTATTTATATCAATCACAACTCATCAATCATGTCCAGATATTTGATATTTGGTGGTGTCAGTATGGATAAATTAGAATTTTCTGTTATAGGATGTTATCTAAAGTGTCAGGGACAGGCAAGAAAAGAACGCTTGTGTAATGATAAAAACCTTCATATTCATCCGGAAGAAGGAGGCGGGAACCGGCGGACAATCAAAATGAAACTTTAATAATTCAAAATAAACACAAAACAGCGCACCAGCCCCTCACGAACGACTGATGTGCACAAAATAAAACCAAAACCTAAAATAACGCCCAGGCCTGGTCCTCTCTCGTCCTTCACTGTCGTCGCTCCAGTTTTATATCCTTCCATCTCCTCCGTGGGCCTCGAGACCGGTGGGTCGAACAGGTGTAGCTCATCTCCAATCACTCCACCGGCCTCGCTCCCAAGTCCCTCGGCCCCGCCGCACTCGTCACATACCCCCATCGCCCCTCGCAGGCCGGGGGTAACTCCTGAGACTGCGCTCTACTCCCCCCCCCTCCCTCCGGGGGGACCGCTCACGGGGACCTGCGGGAACCTGGGGGTAGGACAGACGAGGCGAGAGAAACGGAGATGGAAGGAGGAGCGACAGAGACGAGAGAGGGGAGAGAGAAAAAAAAAAAATTCCGGTTCCCAGACGCACTGCTGCTTGGCCCTCCACCAGCTGGGTGATCTCCTCTGCGGTGCCTGGCGGTGGCACTGGACGGCCCTCGGTGGACGGCACGACACTCCTCCGCCGCCTGGTGGACGGCGACGGCTCCTCCGGTTTTGGGCAGCCGGCAGGAGTCCCCCGTTCCCTGCTCCTCCCCGTTCAGGCGGACGGCAGCAGGCTCCGGCTCTCTGGCGAACTGCGCCGACTCCTCCGCTCCCTCACGGACGGCAGCCGCCCCTCCATATAGTGGGCGGCCGGCAGCGAGCTCGCCCGTCCCCGGCAACTCACTCCAGCCCACCGCCTCGAGCGTCCATGGCGGCACACCTCCTGGCCTGCTCGATGGCACCGCGGATTCACCACAGCGGCGAGGGATCTTCAGCAGCGCGTCCCTCCTTCTCCCGGGATTCGGCACCACTGTAATGATAAAAACCTTCATATTCATCCGGAAGAAGGAGGCGGGAACCGGCGGACAATCAAAATGAAACTTTAATAATTCAAAATAAACACAAAACAGCGCACCAGCCCCTCACGGACGACTGATGCACACAAAATAAAACCAAAACCTAAAATAACGCCGAGGCCTGGTGCTCTCTCGTCCTTCACTGTCGTCACTCCAGTTTTATATTCTTCCATCTCCTCCGTGGGCCTCGAGACCGGTGGGTCGAACAGGTGTAGCTCATCTCCAATCACTCCACCGACCTCGCTCCCACGTCCCTCGGCCCCGCCCCACTCGTCACAGCTTGTATCAGCCGTCCACACTTCTGCTAATGCAAGGATTTTGTGTTTGTACTTTTTTCCATACCAAGCCACGCCCCTCCATAAGCCCCTCCCCCATAACAAAGCCACGCCCCCAGGATCTCACTCTAAGCTGAACTCAAAAGTTGGCAGCCCTGATGTAACTCAAACATCTAAAGTACAACACAGGGATTTATATGGCCCTTTATGTGAGACCCTGATCACTGTGGTTGTGGTGGGGGGCTGAAAACCTTTTATTCTTTTAACTAATCATTCATGGTTTCCCAAAGCAGCAGGTCTATGCCAAAGGCAGAACCCAATAAACTAGCAGGCAGTGCAGATTTATAAATGATTAATTAAGGAATGTCTCAGGAGAGCTGCAGATGCTATATGCAACAATATTAATTAGATGAAATGAGAATTTTAAACTAACAGGAAAACACTCTGCCAAAGCTGAAGAGCACAAGGGTGGGGTGAAGAGGTGGGGGCACAACTCTTCAAATTCTAAGATGTCAGTGGAGAGCAAAGAGGGATGGAGTGAGTTTCTATTAGCGATACTAAGAAAATGGGAGGGGAAAGAGAGGTGAAGATAAAGTAAGTTGGGAGAGGAGACAAGAATTAGAAGGAAACGTGGAGAATTGAGGACAGGGGCTAGAATGATAAGGAGGAGCAGGACAGATCGTGGGAGGTTTGGAGTGAGTAAAGATAAATATAGAGAAATGGATTGTGGGGGTCTGAAGAGAATGAGCAACACTAAAGGTGGTTTGCAAGACTTCGCACTTGATGCATAATATTTCTTTTCTGTCTGCACAGCCAACGCCTCTGGGCTTCCGTACTTTCATCTGCCTGCTCTTTACACGAATGTCAAGATGCTGAGTGGAATTCTTTATAGATTAAATGAGACGAGAGCATAGCCAGCTTAATCCAGCCAATTACTGCTTAGTGTAGCCCACTGATTCTACATTAAAATGACATACTTCATCAGTGGAATAATTATATCGCAACCACACCTGTCATTTGCTTATAACATATGCAATTAGATTTAGCTGGAATTTTAAAGGCACACTGCATCATTTTGGGAACATAAAATGGCAGGTTACTTTCTGAGAAAGAAGGATGACATATGTGCTTATCTGTTTAACTACACTTCACAAATAGTAAGCTGTGTATTTTAAAAATCAAGTAAGGTAAGTAGCATATCTGGTACCATAGCCTGACATTTTTTTCTCTGTTTATGGACATGGCATAAACATGCAAGGACAAATACCAGAAGCCTAAAATTTCCAAATCTAATTTGACAGAACTGAATATATTAAACAACATGTCAGTGCCAAGTTATTGGACAAGATTAAAGGTTCTTTTTTTGTTTAGTTTTTTTAATCTGTTGTCACTATTTTTTACATTTATACCTTTGCCGATAATGTTGATAGCCAAAACCAATTGTAGCATTTTAAATGACTAATTTTAGTTATTAGCCATAACATGAAAATAATAATTGGCTTATCAGTATCGGCCAGAATTTTACAGCGGCTGGCTCACTGGAAAATGTGCCTTTGGCAACATTTCTGCAAAAATTATATTATGTTGCTTCTTGGACATTTCGTGACACTTCAAAAGTGAAATGTCCAGTGAGTGGCACAGTTTTATATGAAACAGATGAAAATGAATTTGGCAACATTTTATTACATTGGTTTTTGTACATAACATGACAGTTTGGAAATGAAATGCCAAGTGAGTGACGTTAAGTTTAAAAAGTGCTCTATCTAATGCTCTATTTATTTTAAATGTTTTTATTTTATTGTTGTTTTTAATTTATTATGACTCATGTTTCACAGTACTTGGCATACTGTATGAATAAAATATAATTTTTTAAACATTTTATTTTTCCATTTTTTTCTTAAGCTCTAAAAATGTAATGACATGAAAAATTATTAAATTCACACATCTTTTAGCTACAGTATATAGAGCTGTTTATATGATGCAAATGTCAAGATTATTAGTTTACAAATAATGCATTATGGTAGAAGTGTTTTGAGGTCATAACATATTATTGTAGAAAAAAAAAACAACAACAATTGTGCAAAACTAAGTCAATACATAAATAAAAATTGTTGCCATTTTACTACCTCAAGTGGTAATTTTAGCTGGAAACTGCAGATAATTTTATATAAATTTAATAAAGAGATCACTTTGAGCATTTGTTTCATAAATTATTTACCAATTGCTCAGAATTCAGTGTAAAAACGCAATAAAATAAAAAACAATTCAATCCTGGGCATTGTGGGCAGCAAGCATGGAACACAATTACAGAAATATGAATTCATTTAAAAGGTCACGCATCCTTTAGATTGCCCTTCTGATGTGAGCCAACACTCGCTGGAAGTGTATTAATGGTAATGCCAACTGAAATATTATTTCAGTCAGTGAAGAATTGGTCCAAGTTTGCAGAACAGAGTGAGGAAGCAGGTTTATGAGAGTGAAGGTTATTTATGTAACGTGCTGTTCTTTTGAGACCTCGAAAGTTTTTTCGGTAACTTTGGCATGCATGACACAAAATTCATTGTGAAGTAAATAAAAAAATATTTTAAAAAGTTCTTATTTTGTGTCCACAAAGGGAGAAAGTAATACAGGTTTGGAAAGACGTGAGTCTGAGAAATTCTTTGAGACAAACAATACAGAACTGTAGTAGCTATTGTAGTTGACATTGACAGAAACAATGGTTATCATGGTAAGTATTTATTTGTATGAAAATGGAGTTTAACACTTAAACATATTTCTAACTTGCAGGTCCAAATTAGCCAATAAAAGACGGTTGAGCTTTACAAAGAAAACATCACTTGCAATTATAATTCCATTAATTTGCTACAACACTGACACACTATTGAGTTCCCATGGGTTGTTAAAATCATACTGTGAGAACAATAGAAATCTGATGAGGTTCTGGGTCCCATGTTCTAATTACCTGTGTACATTCCCACAACAGTCTCTGCATCCTACATGGAACAAACAGGTCAACATGGAAACAGGATGGGATATAATTTTCTCATCTTCCAGACGAAGAACTAATAGATCAACAGACAGGCTCATACTCTGGACTAGATGAGTGTGCTTTGTCCTCTATTGACATCTACGATTATCATATCAACATTTTTGTTAGTTCTTTGGCTGCATTGTGGACTAGACTTCATAATATGGCCTAGTTTATTACTTCACATGTCTGAAAGAGTGGAGATGGGTTAATATTTTCTGCAAACAGATTCATATCTTGAATGACTCTGTGAAACATTGAAATTCTCTGTTTGAAAAGCTGTGAATAATTAGACAAAGAGTCAGCTCCTCTACAAAAGATTGAACTCGGAGTGTATGCATTGCACTTAGCTGTGCAGGTCTACAAATGTGCTTTCCTGTGTGCAGCCAAATTGGTCCCTTTGCTGACTCAGTAATAAGGGAATGGGTTAAATGCATTGCTTCGGCATTAATTGACCTCAGCAATCCCCACTTGAGTATTTCATTATCCAAATGCTGGAGACGGATGTTGCTAGTAACAAACAATCTACAGTCCTCACTATGCACAGAAAGAACTGTGCACTGATTATAAATTTCCTCTCTGTGCTCAACTGCAGGTAGGAGCAACAGCTTGAAGAGCTAAAAACAAACCTAGGCAATAATTGAAATGTAGCATGAAATTACCCTGTAAATAACCAGCAGCCATTACAAGAACACATTCTTTCTCTTTTCCATTAACACCAGCCTGCATCCGCCTGCAAACAAGTATGCACATGACTGCACGCGCTCACACACACACACACATGCACGCATGCAGGGTATGTGGGAGAAAGGTTTGGAGGATTGCACAATTGCACATTTATCCTCAAAATTAAAAATGGTGATTGATCCATGGAATATTAACGGTCAACCGTGTTTTTCATTAAGTTGTGAAGGGGAGCGGAGGAAGAAAAAAAGCTACAAGGGAAAATAAAGAGGAAAAAAGGGCCCCTCTGTTCAACGTTGATCCTATATAGTGAATAACCCTAAGAGAAATGTAAATATCCGACTCCAATAACGCAACAGCACACTAATCATATTTACAAACTATATTAAATCTGTCCATTGTGCTTGCCGCTGCTAAGGATTGGCTCCCCGTGTAATTGCCATTGTAACCGATGTTGGCTTATGGGGAGGGAGAATTTAACTGCAGTGATATAAGGTGACTGGTAGGCTTATTATTACTGTATTATGACCCAGTATATGTTTATTAAAACAATTTGTCATGCAGAACAGGACTGGGGAAATGGAAACATTAAATCCCGGCATACTTCGGCCGCTGAAATGAGTTACAATAAAATTAATGGTGGCGAAGCCCGGGCTGACACCCCAGTGCGGTGTAATAACCCACCGCTCCATTTCATTTGCTGATCATTTCCTGTCTGGGCCCTTGTCATTAAACATACATGTTGAGGATTATTGAAATTGGCCCAAAAAAGGTACCATAGAGAGAGCAGAGTGGCAAAGGTGGTATGTAGTGGATTCCTAAAAAGTGATACTGTTGGGTCAGCAGATACTATATAAAATAAATTAGCAGCGGAGGAATATACATCACATTTCACAAAAGACTAAGACTGGTCTGATTAGTTTAATTGCGTATCTCTGATTTGACTGATGCTGCTATGGGGAATTGATCACATGAAGCACAAGCACACTGCATATGTAATAAAAGTAATCCAACTTGAAAGAGAGCAATGGATCTACAAGAGGGAATGCCAAAAAAAAGAAAAAAAAGAATGCACCATGTAGATCAAAGGAAAAGATAATTCACCCCCCGGGGATTCATAAAGTAACTATATGATATTGTATCATTACCATATGTTTGATTCATAGATCTTTCATTGTAATGATATTGGGTGCACGCAGAGGAAGTCGGTTGTACATGATATTTTTTGCAGGGTAATTTTCCAGGAGCCTCATATTAGGTTATCAACACCCCCTCTGATGCCAACACTCTCTATCAAGCAGTGGTTCATGAAGCTGATTTAGTGACCTGCTTACGCCCATCAGCACATCCACAAAAAGCCCTGGTCCTTCTGATCACTGCACAGAGTGTCATTTCCATTTCTCAAATTGCTCCATCAGTGCGAAATGTGTCTTTCAACAGTAAATTGATTCTGGGAAAGAAATACAGGCACTAAGATGTATGTTTTTAAACATTTACTAAAGCCCCATCCACTGATGTTGTTATTGTATAGCTTCTGCCAAACAAATTGATTGCAGGTTGGATTGAGGACCTCAATTCTCTGGCTGGAATTTGCTGTTTTTGTTTTTTAGTAGAAACAGGAATTGGTCATGGTAGGCCCTAGGCACATGATGGGACCTGCCAGAATTGTTTATCTATATTTCAAAATGGTTTTAATCAAATGGGAGGTATGTGCATGGGAGAGTATTGTGTTGCATTTTTGATGTCACCGGCCCCTGGGCCTCTGTTTTCTCAGATGAATTTCCTGATTACATAGAAAACATAAATAAACGGATGCTACCAGCTAATTCCAACATAATAAAAAATTAAGGGAGGGGATTCATTCAAAATTGCATCTCGCTGCTGCCACGGCTCTACTTTTTAATGCAGTTTATATACTACATTTGTTGCTGAACAAATCAGATTAAAGGTTCCATGCACTAACAATACAATTGCTACTGATATTTATGAAATATTACCACAGCAAGTGAATACTTCATTCTTGCAAGGGTGTGCAAAATTCAGAATTTAAGAATTAGTGGCTGGATCCAGAATTTTAGAACTAGTTTTCTTTTAATTCATGAGTTCGAACTTTTGAGGTAAATTGGCCACAAACTTACAAGCAGTTTAATCGGAATTTCAATTGAAATTATAGGAATTCTTTACATAATCGTAAAATAACTTCAGCAATGGTAATGCATGTGGGAATTTACATTTTTAAGTTCATCCAACCTGGTCCAGAGAACTTAATAGATATATGATATGATATGATATGTTCTATTCTTTACTTCAATGCTCTTTAAACTTTTTTTCTAAACTTTCTAAGGCTTTGGGTGTCATCATTTAATGTTTGTCTTGACTTTTGTAGTTAAAAATTACAGTAAAATTAATTTATTCATTTCAAATCAAAGTCAGGAAATAGACTGGGATTTAAAATGCATTGAATGGCACACAACCCTGCTGTCTGTGTCCAGTCCAGTCCAGCTATTCATTTCTTTGCTTCTTAACATGGACAAAAGAGTTACTACAGGATAGCGGTGTATCATAGAGAATTTTTACAATTTTAAACACACCCACTAGCGGTGCTCCAGTGCAGTAGATTAAAGATGAATACAATATCAGAGACCTGACAACAGCCCCTCAAAGTGATTTCACATCATCTTAACCACAGTCTGACTGTACGCTATCTTTTTTTGTTTAGTCCATGCTTTTCTTGTCTGTAAAAGCAAGACTATTATTAGAAAAGGCAATTAAACATAAGTGAGGTCACTTTGAGTTAGACCATCCCACCTCACACCCATAAGCCTCCTTCCTGTACAGACCCTCTTAGCGGCACATTAATACAACTAATTACCATGTCAATCACAAGTAATGCTTATTAATTACTTCTTAGAAAAAGGCCCATTTTAGACAGCAAGTAGTCCCCTTTTAAAAGCCCACTAAAAAACGGACTGCAGGGAAAACCTGTGTGTGAGCGAGAGCCATGTTTCGGTCCCACTTATGGCATTAGTCAATGTGCTGTCCAGATGTCTTACACAGGTGACAGCTGCAATAGCCTAACAAGCAAATTAATCATGGGGCTTTTGTGGCACTTTTTTCTCGGGAAACTCATTTCGCTTCATAAAAGGCTTCATCTCATGTGAAAAGTGACAAATTGCGGGTGCTGTGTGAAAGGGAAAGGCCCGAGCAAAGAGTGTGTGTGTGTTGCCTGAGAGGTATAGTCAGGCAGGATAACTCAGGCCAAGCCTGGCTCAGATATAATGAAGTCCTACTGCTGCCATGCCAAGCGCAACTTCTGACGCCTCTCACAGGTGGTGCGCCCAGATTAAAAGCCACCCTGCCTCTGAAGCCGGCCACACGGCTAGGCCTTTTAAGCCAGGAAAAAATGCTTACCGCTGTGTGCTAATTACTCATTATCTGTGTATATGAACAAGGAAGTGGGGATATGAACGGGCACAATCTCAAAACAGGCCCTTAGGAATCTGTTAAACTTGCC
This sequence comes from Carassius carassius, assembly GCF_963082965.1. Taxonomy (NCBI): domain Eukaryota; kingdom Metazoa; phylum Chordata; class Actinopteri; order Cypriniformes; family Cyprinidae; genus Carassius; species Carassius carassius. The sequence continues at coordinate 16,944,300 of NC_081756.1, read as the reverse complement.
ATTTGACTTTGATAACAAGGCCGAAGGGCAAAATTCACATATGACCTCTCGGGTTTGAGACACGGGAGCTCGCTGCTGACGTTTTGCCAGTTAGGCGTTTTAAAAGAATGAGGCGTATGTTGGGAAAAAAGACCCATTTCAAACTTTCAGACCCAAATGGGTTGTCTGTAAATAGAGCCGTGGTGTCTCATGCTGATTTCAGAGTTGCAATGAAAAAAGAAAATTTGTGGAAAAACTTTTCAGCTCAGCCATAATAGAAAAGAGAGTGCTTCGAGGGAAACACAAAAAAAGGAAGTACATAATGACTTTATATTTCAAAAAGGAAATATGGGCAATTGAAAATGAATAATGACAATAGACGTAACAAAGCATAAAACTTTCAGATTTAGTTGAAGTGGGAAAGTTAATAATACAAAATAGAGTAGATAAGTCCTTGAAAGACGTCCAAGACAAAACTGTAATTATCATTGTTACAATTAAAGAAGAAAGGGTTTGCAAGGCAAAGTCTTCTTTTAAAGAGGATTACACTGCTTCATACGAGAGGAAGCACTCACTATACATCTCTCTTCATTTTTCTCGAGACGTTTGACAGATGTCAGATGACAGATGTCATTATTTTGAACACAATTATTGGAATCCTCTGTATTCATACATGCAAAACTCCTCTCAAGTAACTGCTTTATGCCACATGTGGATTCTGCTTCCTTACTGCATTACATATACACCATACAAATGCACAATTCTAGTTCACGTGTTGCACGGAAACTACACGTTTTCAGAGGTAATTCAATATGTCAACACAGCACCTTGCGTTTTATGTCCTCTTATCTGTGGAATGATAGATAGAGAGTCATCCTTGTGGCTGTTTGCTCTCGGTAAACACCTCAATCACTGCAATAGATTTAGTTTAATTTTCTGTGTAATTAATGTCAGGGACAGGGTGCTCAGACTTGCGTCGATTTTCAGTGGCTCATCACAGTTATGGATGGCAAACTTAAGTAATGACCTTATTTATAAATCACAGGTCCATCAGGCGGAGGACAGACGTAGCCAACAAGACCCCTGCCTCTAAAGGACCGAGATAAAGCCAACCTCTGACTCTCCTTCACTGTCCCATTGCCAGATAGCCCCTTATCGTGACAGTCCGTGCAATATATCTTCCCGCACTACGAGCTGTGATAGGCAAGCTGGTTCTCTCATCCAAATGTCTACTTTACATGTTTTAATGAATTATGACTGGGTTGTTGAACAGCCTATTACCACAGCAGGCAGTTAGTGACAGGTATTTGCCCATGCATCAACTGAGGATGGGCTGCTGGAAAGAGATGGTGACATGGCATGAAGAGAGAGACTCCAGGTAGGTTTGTCTTCTCTGTTTGTTGGATTGGAGTAGACTATTGTTCTAATACCACCAGGTGAGGAAACAAATATGATCATGTGATTATTTGATGTTTACAGAGTGAAAAGGCAGCAGCATTTCTAACATTATGGCTCTCTGTCAAAAATGCATTTGTCCTCTACATAAACCAAAAACAGACGTGTCTTAACATGTCTCGCTCTACCTCGGATTTCATCTGAAAATTTCTGCATTCTATGTCAGCCACCCATTTCACACAGTCTGCTGAGTTTTTGGCTAAAGTGCTGGCTGTGGTGTGGTTAAAGTTGAAGCTGAGTTTGAGAAATTGAGAAATGGACCACTGAGTGCACTCCTATGTGTGCGCAATCTGCTAATCACTGACATATACAAGACTATAATAATCCCAAAAATTTAAAAATTAAAAATTTCATTAAAGAAAAAAAAAAACAAATTTTTTTTTTGGTAGTTATGATCAGTAATGATACTGGTAAAAAGTTAGTGAACATTGGGGGAAAAATATTAATATATAATATTTTTATTATAATATTATATAATCTTGTATACTATTTTGTGTATTGGGTGTAAAAGAATATGTTAGTATGCTTTAATGTAAAAAAAAAAAAAAAAATTCACATACTGTACATTACTGCAGCTCCTCTATGCCCATCTACAAAGGCCCTCTCCTTCCGTAAAGCTCAGTGTGCTCTGATTGGCCAGCTGACCCAGTGCGTTGTGATTGGCTGAACATCTCAAGCGCATACTGTATATGAAATGTATTGTAACTCCCCTTACCATAAAAGGGACCAGTGTTGGGCAAGTTACTCTGAAAATTTAATCAAATTACTGATTACTCCTTTTAAAAGTAATCACGTTACTGTTCTGATTACTTTATTTCAAAAGTAATTAGTAATTAGTTACATTACTAGTTACATTGCTTTTTATCCATGAAATCCCAGCACATACATTGCATGCATTGCTCAACGCTGCAATCGTGTTATAGCCTAAATAGAAACTCTTCATACGATTGCACCTGTAAATCGTTTATATTTTTAGTTCATGTTGCTTTTGTGCATTAAATGAATAACAATTTATTTGTTTTAGATATTTTATGTTTAGATATTTCTATTTTGCAGGATTCCCGTGAATAATTTTATTCTCCCGCATCCCTGCACACATGTGTTACCCGCCCACACCAGCACTTACCCATCTTGTCCCTTGCCGTGCTCTGTTGTGTCGGGTCTCGCTGGAGCAGGTTTTTAATCCACTGGAATTTGACTCGACAGTGCATGTGCTACATCCTTTTTACAATCTCTAGATTATAAAAAATGCATTCTGTCAGCAATGTAACACGGCAGTAACATATAGAGACCTCGGCTTGTAACTATACTCCTAATTACTATTTTGAAAATTATAACGTGTTAAATTACTCCATTACGTAATTAAATTACTGTAATGCGTTACTAAGTAATGTGTTACTGCCAAACACTGATCGTGACCTTCAGTTTCTCAAAAAAATTACAAAGGCAGTTAATGATATAATCAGTTTTACCATTTCAGATCAAGCCTGAGTCATTTTCTGAAAATGCAGAAAACCAAGCCAAATGATTGGAACCAACTTTGCAATCATGACTTAAACCGAAAGTATCAAAGTAGGAAGCCTGCACAATGGGCACTTGCTGCTTTTATGTTTGTAAACATAAATCCATCTTTTGATTGTAAGATTGACAAACAATATATGCTACTTTACACAATTAACCGAACTCTGCATTTCAACAGTCAATAGTGAATACATTTATGTACAGGATTTAATTCAAAAATTAGGAATTGCCCCAAATTGTTTTTTTTTTGTTTTTTTTTTAGAAACAGCCTTTGTTCATAGACTTAATTCACCAAGGTTCAGGAAACTGTCCTCCGTAAAATGCACTGCACAAACTCAAACATTTGGGTTGTACTGTTCTGGAACAGCATTGTAAACAAAACTGAACCACTGATTCTTAATTGCGTCTACTTTTGGAAGGCCAAATAAAGTGCCAATAAAAGGCCAAACACAAGTGTCTCCACAACATGGTGGCAACAGCACTATTGTGAGACCTGAAACGATGCATTTGGGCAACATTACAGTAGCCCTTCACTGCGGAACACAAGATCCAGGGAGGTGTGGTTGGATCCACATATATGGGTGGAGATTGGTAGGTTTAGGGGTGGAGATGGGTGGGTTTAGTGGGTAGAGCTGGGTAGGTTTAGGTATATGTCAGGTGGGAGGAGTTGGATCTGCATCCAACCATGTTCTGAGGTGAGGACCATCGCCAGCATCATGCAAATATTTTCACATAGTGACATAGATATATGAGGAAGAGTTTGATCGGGCAATTTTCAGCAGGCTTTCTCTTTTAGATACAAAATAATAATAATAATCCTTTTGTGGGAGATTTTGAGCTTTGTAACTTTGCATATTTTAAACATGCAGATTTTTAAACAGCTACATAACACAAAAGGAACACATGAAAACACATCACATGACCCCTTTAACTAAATATTGTGGCAAAAAAAGGTTTATGGCCAAATAAATTGCCTGTAAGGTATTGGTGAGTCTTTTAATACTGTATATGACAGAGAGGGTAAATTTTAGGAGAACACTTTCGATTACCATATCAGTTCGCTTGACTATGAAGTAGCATGTAAAATTCAATGTGACACAAAAACAGTGAAGTAACATCATATAATGCTACTCACTGGAGGAAAAACTGAGCTACTGTCATACTACTGAAAAATTAGTTACTGCAAGTTAGTTACTCCCCCATCCAGCCAACTTTCTCTTTCAGACTGAGGCTTTAATTTGTTTATTTAAAAAATGAATATATCATAGATAAACACTGGCTCACAGATAAACACTGGAACTTATTACCCTGCTCAATTACACTTTCCACAGTCTCACAAAAAAGCCTCCCTTCAGAAGCACTTCCTGTGCATCACCAAAATGGCCTTTTCACCCTCATTTTGGAGGATTCCATAAATGCTCTGGATTTTTTAAATATCTATATTTTTTAAACACAAAGACATAACATATAGTACAGAGGAAGTTTGCATTATGCTGCCACAGAACAAAATGACCGTAGAAAGTATTAAAACTCATAATTATTATTCAAATTAATCTTTCTGCAAGTTACATCATTCCATCAGTAGATTCTGTTAGCTACAATTGACTGTTTAATTGAGTGAATCATTAATCATCCATTCAACCGATTCATTCATTCAGGAAAGACACACATAACAGGTTCACTCAAAAACATTGCTATCAGGATCAAAGTAAGCTGAGTCACTGAATTGTTTATTGTTTAACTTATTTGTTCAAAAACAATGATTCATTCAGAAACAAAACATTTTTCTTTATGACTAGTTGTTGTTTTTGAACAAATTGGTTGAATGAATGATATGCTACGTTCACACTGCAGGGCTTAATGCTCAATTCCGATTTTTTGAAAAAAATCGATTTTTTTGCAAGGCCTTTCACATTTTCAATTAAATGCGACCTTTTGTGATCTCCTGTGTGAACGTGAAATGACCCAGAAGTGATCCGCATGCGCAGAAGAGTACTCAACGGCCAACGACGTCGCTCGTTGTTTTTGCGGAAGTAGCTAAACATGGATGTCATAACAACAGTGTAGTCAACAGCGGAGCTCGTTTAACAATATTAAAGTTATTAAGCAGCATCGTCCGCCATGGTTGTTGTTTATCTTCTCATTCCCGCATACTTCAACGCAGAATTATGACGTTTGTAGCGTATCAATGACGTACGGGTCGGATACATGTGGCCTGGCCGTTCAGACGGAGGTCGCATTTCAAAAGATCGGATACGTATCGGATTTAGGACCACATACCCAAGTGGCCTGGGTCGCATTTGAAAAGATCGGATCTGTGTCGTTCAGACTGTCATTAAAAGATCAGTTACAGGTCGCATAGGGGCAAAAAAATCGGAATTGGGTCGTTTCAGAATGCAGTGTGAACGTAGCCATACACTGATTCATTTTGAAAGAAAGCATACTGCATGCGACACAGCATCTATAGACACAGCAAAATTAATTCACATTTGCATGTCGCATGCAGTATGCTTTCTTTCAAAATAAATTTAACATGGTTTTCAATTTCTTAACCAATATTTTTGGGAATTATATACACATCTGTATTATTTTAATTTATTTATATACTATTAATTATCTTATCATTTATTTTCAGTTTTCATTTTAAATTTAGTTTCAGAATTGTATGTGCTTTTATCACTTTAACTAGTTTTTAAATATATTTATATTTAATGTTAATTTATTTTTATTTGAGTTTTGGTTTTTATAATTTTTGGTACTTCAACATAAATGCATTTTTTTCAGTAAGCGGTCATGCCAACATTTCTAATTTGTTTTATGTTTTCGTCTAAAACTATTTATTTTTCTGCTTTATTTCAATTTCTAAAAATTAATTTTAATACACTGAAAAAAATGGTGTAGGACTTACTTTGAAACTAAATTCTCTCAGAAATTGCTAGTAAATTTGACAAATGATTACAAAGAATCACCAAGTAACAGTGAAAATAACCATGAAATTTTGAATTGGAAAGACTTGAATAGTATTTTCTTGTAAAATATATTCCAATACACTTTGTTTTATTTACAACTTTGAAAAATCTTTTTTTTTTCTTTTTTGTCAGTTCATCAAATATTCCATTGTCTACAAGCAAATTCAGAAAAGAAAGTCTAGCAGGGCATTTTCCATTCTGTTATGTATCCCTTGATATATGACACAAGTACTCTGCTTAGTTTCCAATATTGGTGTTGGTAATGATACAAAACAGAAATGTCAAACGATTTGATGTCAATGTCAATGTCACCTTTATTTATATAGCGCTTTAAACAAAATACATTGCGTCAAAGCAACTGAACAACATTCATTAGGAAAACAGTGTCAATAATGCAAAAATGATAGTTAAAGGCAGTTCATCATTGGATTCAGTTTTGTCATCTCTGTTCAGTTAAATAGTGTCTGTGCATTTATTTGCAATCAAGTCAACGATATCGCAAGTGACCCCAACTAAGCGAGCCAGTGGCGACAGCGGCAAGGAACCGAAACTCCATCGGTGACAGAATGGAGAAAAAAACCTTGGGAGAAACCAGGCTCAGTTGGGGGGCCAGTTCTCCTCTGACCAGACGAAACCAGTAGTTCAATTCCAGGCTGCAGCAAAGTCAGATTGTGCAGAAGAATCATCTGTTTCCTGTGGTCTTGTCCTGGTGCTCCTCTGAGACAAGGTCTTTACAGGGGATCTGTATCTGGGGCTCTAGTTGTCCTGGTCTCCACTGTCTTTCAGGGATGTAGAGGTCCTTTCTAGGTGCTGATCCAGCATCTGGTCTGGATACGTACTGGATCCGGGTGACTGCAGTGACCCTCTGATCTGGACACAGACTGGATCTGGTGGCCACGGTGACCTCGGAACAAGAGAGAAACAGACAAATATTAGCGTAGATGCCATTCTTCTAATGATGTAGCAAGTACATAGGGTGTTATGGGAAGTGTTTCCGGTTCCGGTTTACCTAATTAATGCAGCCTAAAAATCCTTTAACGGATTTGGATAATAAAAGCATATTAGTATGTTATGTGTATGCCAGGTTAAAGAGATGGGTCTTTAATCTAGATTTAAACTGCAAGAGTGTGTCTGCCTCCCGAACAATGTTAGGTAGGTTATTCCAGAGTTTGGGCGCCAAATAGGAAAAGGATCTGCCGCCTGCAGTTGATTTTGATATTCTAGGTATTATCAAATTGCCTGAGTTTTGAGAACGTAGCGGACGTAGAGGATTATAATGTAAAAGGAGCTCATTCAAATACTGAGGTGCTAAACCATTCAGGGCTTTATAAGTAATAAGCAATATTTTAAAATCTATGCGATGCTTGATAGGGAGCCAGTGCAGTGTTGACAGGACCGGGCTAATATGGTCATACTTCCTGGTTCTAGTAAGAACTCTTGCTGCTGCATTTTGGACTAGCTGTAGTTTGTTTACTAAGCGTGCAGAACAACCACCCAATAAAGCATTACAATAATCTAACCTTGAGGTCATAAATGCATGGATTAACATTTCTGCATTTGACATTGAGAGCATAGGCCGTAATTTAGATATATTTTTGAGATGGAAAAATGCAGTTTTACAAATGCTAGAAACGTGGCTTTCTAAGGAAAGATTGCGATCAAATAGCACACCTAGGTTCCTTACTGATGACGAAGAATTGACAGAGCAACCATCAAGTCTTAGACAGTGTTCTAGGTTATTATTGATGACACTACTGTCTTAGCTGAATTTTTTAATTAGCAAATTGTCATTAAAAGCACATCACCGTCTGCCAGTCATGGTTCCATTTTAACACAAGGAAAGTTGCTTGAAAGTTCCACAGAATGTTTTCCTCAGGTCAGCCCCTTTCTCAACTCAGCACTATATGCATACAATAATGATGATGTAGCCTCTCTTACACATTGAAGTCTGCTCAGTCTCAAATTGATATTTATCAGATGCGGATGAGTCAACTTGTTTTCTGCCCTGACTGAGTGTGATAGTCTTTTGAAAATGGCTCAGGTTTCTATGAGCCTAAGTGTCTTTTAACACCCCCAAAGACAATATTGCCCAGGCGCCAGGAAAGCAATATTCAAGCCATTCCATCACTCTAATCCACTCCCAACACATCCATATTTCATCCTACATCGGCCTTAATGAAAGCAATGGCAAAGTTAACATTGAGTCTTGTTACAGAGCTAAAACTGAAAATTAAAAAGTGAAAATATGTTGGCCTTCATACAAACTGGGAAGAAGGGTGTGTAGGGCCAGACGCTGAGAGTGCAAAAAATTAAAAAAGAAAAATTTGAGCACAAAAAGTGGGAAAGAGAGAGCAATAGAAGGATTGAGAAAGTCCTCTGAACTCTGAGACAGCAGAAAGAGGCTGGTAATCTCTATCCCCAGTTACCCCTTCTAATCCAGTTCTCTAACCAAGAAAAGACAAGCATCTGTTTATTCCAATGCCCTTCAGCTGACATTAGTGTAGGTCTCTTGTCCAATGCAGTCATCTTCCGTTGTCCTGAATATGTGACATTTTTTAATTTTTGGCTGTGTTAAGCGTCTTTTTCCTCTAGATATTTCCAGTAAAGGATTATTCATTTGCCATTTGTGTGCGTGTATGTTTTGGGTTTCAAGGGCACTTGTTTCCATGCTTGGTACTTGTACCTGTAAACACATGCATAGAGGATGGTCCTCCATGGGCTTCCAGCTGAAAAGGAAGGAAGAGCAATGTGTGCCTTCCCATGAGCCACTGTAGGATGTTGCACAGGTTTGAAGGAGAACATTGAAAATCTGTGTACGTCAATTTTCCCATTTGTCCCACTGAAAGCAGAAAGCTCATAGGCTTGGCTTAAACAATAATCCTGTATGGACAAGGTATTACATCCGATATTACATTTCATCCTACAGGGATCCTGACAATAATTTAAAGGAAATAAGGTTGAGTTTTGGTCTGTTTACCTCTCACAACATCAATCAATTAAATACATTGAATTATGTAAATAAGTGATTACTATACCTATACATCTGAGCTGAGGGAATAATCAAACACACTTTTTCTTATTGGGAGCATTGGGAAGTTTGATTTATTTTAGTAAACTGGTTCATCTTAAACCATTCTCCCCATCATACAGAATGTATGCTAATTTTTGAACAAAATTAATTTATTCAGCAAGGAATCATTAAATTGATAGAAACAGAATGATTTCCAAAAGACTGTGTGACACTGAAGACTGGAGTAATGGCTGCTGAAAATTCAGCTTTCTTATCACAGGTAGAAAGTATAAACTATTTTAAAGGGGTCAAGAATTGAGAAATCAACTTTTACTTGAACTTTTGATATATAAGAGGTCAACGTACTTGTAGTACACAGACTCTTGTAGATTACAATTTGCAACTAGACGGATGTACTGTTACTTTATCTACAGTCAAAAATCTGGGTGTTATATTAGACAGCAACTTGTTTTTTGAATATCATATTTCCCATGTTACAAAAACAGCATTCGTCCATCTTAGAAACATTGCTAAGCTACGAAACATTTTATCTGTTTCTGATACAGAAAAGCTAGTTCATGCATTCATGACCTCTAGACTGGATTATTGTAATGCACTTCTAGGTGGTTGTCCTGCATCTTCAATAAACAAGCTACAGGTAGTCCAAAATGCAGCAGCTAGAGTCCTAACCAGGTCAAGAAAATATGATCATATTACCCCAATTTTACAGTCTATGCACTGGCTACCTATTAAGTTCCGTATCAGTTACAAATGATCATTACTTACCTATATGGCCCTAAATGGTTTAGCTCCTGTGTACCTAACTAGCCTTATACCACGTTACAATCCATCATGCTCCCTAAAATCACAAAACGCTGGACTTTTGGTAGTTCCTAGGATAGCAAATTTCACTAAAGGAGGTAGAGCTTTTTCACATTTGGCTCCCAAACTCTGGAATAGCCTTCCTGATAATGTTTGGGGTCCAGACACACTCTCTCTGTTTAAATCCAGATTAAAAACGCATCTCTTTCACAATTTAAATTGTGAGTCTAGTTGCATCTGATCAAATGCGCATTATTATTCTTTAGCTTGGGTTAAAGTAATTAATTTTACTTTGTTGGAACAGCAGCTATGCTAATGATGTCTCTGTTTGTTTCTATGTATTGTAACTAGGATTTACACAAGCTCCAGTCTGGATCCAGAAGACCTGATAAGAGATGATGCTGACCCTCAGAGGACCCCAGATGATGCTAACCCTGAATCAACAACAGAACTAACAAATATTGCTACAAGTGTGACTGCATCATATAATAATTGCTGTTAATAATGTTCATCGTCTGGCTGACTACGTCTTGTATTAATTTTTCTGAACAATCCAGTCATACATGCACAAACTGATAGTCACCACTTATAAGCTACTACTAAATATTATAGAAATTCAATTTTCTGTAAAGGTTGCTTTGTAACGATTTGTATTGTAAAAAGCACTATACAAATAATCTTGAATTGATTTGAATTGAACTTAAAGAATATCCTGTAAGTTTCAGAGCTGAAAACATCCTTGTTACTGAAATAAAAGCTTTTATTGACACCAGGCCCAGTGAACACCAGATCCTGGAATGTGCCTATTATAGGTTAAACACCATCTTCTCAGAAGAACATCAACGCCTAATTCTGTATCCCCGAACACTAACTCATGTATGACATAGTAGGCAGTGATGTGCGGGTCAATGTATAAGCAACCCGCACCCGACCGACATTTTCAACTAACCCGCCCACAACTCAGACCGCAAAAAAGAAAAAGAAAATATTGTACCGGACCCGCTTCCTGACCTGCATTTTTTTAAAGTAGTAAATTTTTTTCCATTTTTCCATTTTTTCATCTCAGAAATATATCTAAATTACGGCCTATACTCTCAATGTCAAATGCAGAAATGTTAATCCATGCATTTATGACCTCAAGGTTAGATTATTGTAATGCTTTATTGGGTGGTTGTTCTGCACGCTTAGTAAACAAACTACAGCTAGTCCAAAATGCAGCAGCAAGAGTTCTTACTAGAACCAGGAAGTATGACCATATTAGCCCGGTCCTGTCAACACTGCACTGGCTCCCTATCAAACATCGTATAGATTTTAAAATATTGCTTATTACTTATAAAGCCCTGAATGGTTTTGCACCTCAGTATTTGAACGAGCTCCTTTTACATTATAATCCTCTACGTCCGCTACGTTCTCAAAACTCAGGCAATTTGATAATACCTAGAATATCAAAATCAACTGCGGGCGGCAGATCCTTTTCCTATTTGGCGCCTAAACTCTGGAATAACCTACCTAACATTGTTCAGGAGGCAGACACACTCTTGCAGTTTAAATCTAGATTAAAGACCCATCTCTTTAACCTGGCTTACACATAACATACTAATATGATTTTATTATCCAAATCCGTTAAAGGATTTTTAGGCTGCATTAATTAGGTAAACCGGAACCGGAAACACTTCCCATAACACCCTATGTACTTGCTACATCATTAGAAGAATGGCATCTATGCTAATATTTGTCTGTTTCTCTCTTATTCCGAGGTCACCGTAGCCACCAGATCCAGTCTGTATCCAGATCAGAGGGTCACTGTAGTCACCCGGATCCAGTAAGTATCCAGACCAGATGGTGGATCAGCACCTAGAAAGGACCTCTACTGCCCTGAAAGACAGTGGAGACCAGGACAACTAGAGCCCCAGATACAGATCCCCTGTAAAGACCTTGTCTCAGAGGACCACCAGGACAAGACCACAGGAAACAGATGATTCTTCTGCACAATCTGACTTTGCTGCAGCCTGGAATTGAACTACTGGTTTCGTCTGGTCAGAGGAGAACTGGCCCCCCAACTGAGCCTGGTTTCTCCCAAGGTTTTTTTCTCCATTCTGTCACCGATGGAGTTTTGGTTCCTTGCCGCTGTCGCCTCTGGCTCGGTTAGTTGGGGTCACTTCATCTACAGCGATATCATTGACTTGATTGCAAATAAATGCACAGACACTATTTAACTGAACAGAGATGACATCACTGAATTCAGTGATGAACTGCCTTTAACTATCATTTTGCATTATTGACACACTGTTTTCCTAATGAATGTTGTTCAGTTGCTTTGACGCAATGTATTTTGTTTAAAGCGCTATATAAATAAAGGTGACTTGACTTGACTTGACTTGACTAAATGCTCATCGTAGCGTCATTGGGCCATAGACGTAGGAACTAGGCAAAAAAAAAATGTAATAAAAAAAGGCAAAATATCATTAACTTAATATAACGTAATTCCTCAAATAAACACCGGTAGTCAAATAAACACCGGGCCTCTTATAGTGGGCGTGGTCAACACGGACAAATAAAGGCCGGTCTTAAATAAAGGCCGGGGAGAAATTTGTGCAGCAGAGCCAGATAACGAACGTACACGCCCACTGCTGGAGCGTTTCTTGTTCTCGAGTCAAGAACCGGTTGCATCAGTTTTCAGATCACCAGTACATTGAACCGAGAAGCATTTCTGTTGGACGTGTCCGATTCGAGAACCGAGGAGCTGATGATACTGCGCATGTGTGATTCAGCGTGAAGCAGACTGACTCACAGAGCGTCTGAACAGAACTAGTTCTTTTGGTGATTGATTCTGAACTGATTCTGTGCTAGTGTTATGATCTCTGTCCAATGGAACGCTATCGCTTTTAATTTAAAATGGGTTATTTAAAACAATTACTTATCAAACAGATGGAATAAGAAATAAAGTCCTGCCTCTAATAAAAGTCTGCTTCAAATAAAAGCCTGTTACCTTCTGCAGTTCAGGTAAATAAAGGCCCCAGCTTTTATTTGAGGAATTACGGTATTCTAATTTTGTCAAGAATCATAAACAATCGTCATTAAGCTCATAATTTGTACTAAAATAGTCTAGTCTGGCTATGTCTATTTTGATGTTTCTGCAAGTTCAGCAGACAGTGAGGTTCGGGTTTGTTCCGATCAGAGCTCATGTGCGGAGAGCGCATTTCTGAATATTCTGCTCCGCTTACTCCGTGGGGTCGCTCGCTCAACCCAGAATGGCCTGCTGGTTCGAAAATATGTGGAATAAGGGCTGCCTCTGACTAATGCACATTTCATATGGATTACATAATAAGAGAGTAGCCTATTAATTTTGGTTTTAATATTTTTGTTTAAAAGTAGACATTTCAAGCTTTCTGTAATATATAGCCTATATTTCTTAAATCTGTGAGGCACAAGCTGAGTTTCGGCACCCTCCAGTTCACATGCAATGCAAGTGATCATGCCGGCACCTTATTACATTTTCTGCTATATATTTGCTTCTTATTTATTAAATACGGGCAATTGATTGATAAAACATTGATCAAAATTAAGATACAATTTATAAAAAATGAAAATATTTTAAAAGAGTTTTCTATAAAACAACCCACTAAAAACTGGGCGTCGGATAGACGTGCAGATCATGTCTATATTAGGTCCGTCGGTCCATGACCATTTCTAAACATCTATTCGACGTACAAACTAGGTCTACTATTTGGACGTCCAACCATGATCCAACTTGGACGTCATCTTGACGTTCAACATTTGATCTTTGAACTGGGTAATTTTTTTGGACGTCATTTGGACCGAATTTGGACGTCCAAAAATTACATGAAAAAGACGTCACTCCGATGGTGCACTGCACAGTGGGAAAACTTAATGAAGTCGTCAAAATCATGTTTTACCAAAAACAGCGTCGTTGCTCCCAAGTCTTCACCTTTTCTCTTGCCGCCTCCATCTCTACCTGCAGACTGAGCTTGTGCGTCATGTTCGCGCCAGTTATTCAGCCAATAAAGTGTAGGCCTATGTATTACTAAATTGTGTCTATTACTATATAAATTACAAAGTTTTAATTGTCATCTGTTCATATTTCAATTGTCATATTTCAAATGACCCGACCGACTGCGACCCGAATATCATTAAAAATATTTTTGGATGACTCGTAACCGTGGGTAACCACGGGTTACCGCAGGCACCCGGTCATTTTGGATCGCATCACTGATAGTAGGGAAACAACTTAAAGGAGTAGTTCACTTTTAAATAAAAATTTCCTGATTGTTTACTCAAACTCATGTCTTTTAAGATGTTCATGTCTATTTTTCTTCAGTCGAAAAGAAATGAAGGTTATTAAGGAAAACATTCCAGGATTTTTGTCCATATAATGGACTTCTACAGTTTCCAAACAGTTCAAGATCCAAACTGCAGTTTCAGTGCACCTTCAAAGGGCTTTACACCATCCCAGCCGAGGAACAAGGGTCTTATCTAGCCAAACCATTGGTCATTTTCCTAAAACAATAAACATTTATATACTTTTTCACCACAAATGCTCATCTTGCTCTAGCTCTGCTTGTGCATGCGCGTCTTCACGTAATACGTAATCCCATTGGAAAGGTCAAGTATGGTTAGCTCTTTGTCTGTGTACTCTGGTTCAGAAAGGTAGGGTAGGGAGAAAAAATTTATATAATTTTCTCCTCTAACTTCAAAATCGAAAACAATGTTGTTTTATCTTTTTTTTAAAAGGCCTTTGACTTTCTTTGAGTATCAGGAATGAAGCGAACTCTTGACGGGATGCCGGAAGTATGGCTTTGAGACGCAGCGTCTCGTTCCCTTCGGGGAACCATGGTTACATACGTAACCTGGGACAAGTGAGCCTTGACTCCCAGTGGTGAGGGGAGATCATAGGACTCAAGAGGATTTTAGGATAGCATCCTGATCAACCACTTAGCATAAGCTTCTTCTGGCTGGAGGCCTCAGTCTCAGTGCACCGCAGAGGAAACATGTAACCAGAGGGTGTCTGCCCACTGAATGGTCACGAAGAGGGGCGTGGTAGGCTGTAATGGCCACCACGTAGACCCTCAGTGTGGAGTGGGTCAACCCTGCAGAGAGAAGGGCCTGCAGGAACTCCAGAACTGTCCCAACTGGGCAAATAACTGGGTTGAGCTGGCAGTCTTCGCATCAGGAGGTGAAAGGTTTCCACCTCAAGGTGTACAGTTTCCTCATGGAGGGAGTTCTGGATTGGAGGATGATCTCAGCAACCTCGGTTGAGAGACCAAAATCTACGAGATGTGCCCCCTCAGGGGCCACTCCCATAACTTCAATAGCTCCTGGGAGCAGAGCAATCGGGGGAAAAGTGTACAGACAAAGCCTCGGCCAAGTCTGCACCATGGCATCCAGCCCCAGTGGAGCCGGATGTGTCAGAGAAAATCAAAGGGGACAGTGCGATGTCATCTGAGTCGCAAACAGATCCACCTGACTAAATATTCTCCAAATCTGCTTCACCACCTCTGGGTGAAGCTTCCATTCCCTGGGCCTCGGCCCCTGCCTCAACAGCCTCCCATATTCAGATTCCCAGGAATGTGAACTGCTCACAGCAAGAGGAGTTTTCCCTGGGACCACATAAAGATCTGGTAGTTTGTACAAAGCACAGACCCCTTGGTGGTTGATATAAGGGAACACCGCTGTGTTGTCGGTGCACACATCACATTGTGACCTCTTAGGTCTGGGAGAAAGTAAAGTAGTGCTCAAAGCACAGCTAGCATCTTCAGGCAGTTGATATGTTATGACAGATGGCGGTCACTCCACAGACCGTGGGCAGGGTGGCCACTCATGACCACACCCCAGCCGGTGAGGGACGCATCTGTCGCTAGCATTAAGCGGCGACAAGGAGCTCTAAGCACTGGGCCCTGAGACAAGAATCAAAATCTCCTCCTCATGTCTAAGGCACGTAGGACCTCCGTGTGACCTTGAGCATGTGAAGCGGGTTTGCCCTAAGGGAGAACCCCTTGGTCTTGAGCCACCACTGTAGGGGTCTCATGTACAGCAGGCCAGCAGGCCAAGTCGCACTTCTGCACCATGCATTAACATATACTTTGTTGGCTTAATATTTACAGGTACTAGTCCATATCATGATTTGATGTAAGTGCAATGAACTACTTTTGATTAATTCATTAAAAAATTGACAAATTCTGTCACATTCCACATTAAACTGTAAATTCCGTTTTTATGACTGGATTCCACGATTCCGTCCATGTTTTCTGCATCGCGGAAATCATAGGGCCCTACAATCATATATCAATTTAAAGAAATATTAACATACAGTAATAATGATTAAATATTTTGATTGGGACTTGAGTGGACTCAGGAATAAGTCCAATTCCTAATATGTTTGAGTCCGAGTCAATAACGAGTCAAAATGCACACGAGTCCATGACAAGACCAAGACCATTAAAATACGGTCTCGAGACCGAGTTCAAGACCGAGTCCGAGTCTTGAGTACTCAACACTGTAACCTACTGCTAGCCGTTCCAGCATTGGAACATACTGTAGTTTGAGCTCCCTCTTTCGTTGAGAACTGGGTGTGTTGCTCCCTCAGCTAAGTAAATTACTGCTAGCTGTTCATGCGGAAAGTTGAGCTCCCCTCTCCTTTGAGAGCTGAGTGTTTGCTAGGGTTGTGCTGATACACGATAGTATTGTGTATTGACGATAGTCAGAGATATCTACGATAGCAGATGTCTCTGTCGATAAATCAAGACAATATTAGGCTCATTCTCCTATTAATGTATTAAATTATAATAATAATAATAATTATTATTTTTATTTTTATTGGGCGGCCTATTATAATTTGGCTATCAAACTGCCCAGCTATTTCACTTCAGCACTGCATTTCACACATGCGTGCACGCAAATGAGGAGAAGAGCCTGTAGCCGGTGAAGGAGTCTCCATCCACAAACAGACGTACATCGTATGCAGATATACAGTAAGGTATTTCACTGATGCATAAGTTCAGTTGATCTTTACTCCAAATATATGAACTTACCTATTTTGAATACTTTATATTTAATGTGTTCATTTTTGTCCAACATTAATGTTAAACTCTTGGACTTTGAATGAAAACTACTATCAATTTTCACCAATGACTGATTTTGCAGAAAATTTAGACTGATAACTTCCATGCGGCAGTTGCGACAGTTGCGTCCGACTATATATGAACTAGCTGTTTTAAATACAGTATTTTTATATTTAACGTTAGTCTATCAGTATGTTTGAAAATATATTTTTTCTTTGTTGGTGATTCCATAGGCTCTCTCTCATGCACCTGCATGGTTTAATACACTAAATAGTTATGCTATGACAAGAACAAATAGTCTCTCTCTTGCCCCACCCATGCACAATTATATTGTGTATCGTCGATCTGGCGGGCTGATGATACCATATCACCCAACACTAGTGTTTGCCCCTCTCCTCAGCTAGATATTTACTGCTAGCCACTCCAGCATTATACTATTGATTGAGTTGATGACTTTCAAACATATTGGTTTTGGGATGTACCATTCCATCTATGAGCTTCTTTTTCAGAGTGCCATGAGAGCCCCTTAGAACGGTATCCTAAAGTCCATCCACACTGTGGTAAGTTTGCATGCTAGTACTCTGCGTTCTTTTCTAAAAACCTATATGGTAAGGGCTTTGCACAGTTGCTTTGTGCCCTTTCTTTAGCTGGTAAAAGCCTGTTCATCTTGGGTGCCACTCCACCTATGTATCCTCAGGATACCTATTTAAACAGGGTGTTGCTACATGGGATCTGTTGAGACAGTTCCTTCAGCATATGCAAGAACAAGCGATAGCACCTGTGTGACAGGCCAAGACTTACTGTAGTATGATGCTAGGCTCTTGGTTGTATCCCTTTAAAGAAATCTATTCTTGACTCCAAGCCTTGAGCTCTACCCCGGGCCCAGGAGACTGGTCCTAACAGGTGAATTTCGGTATGTAGCCTAGGCCTTTGACTGTAAGGGATAGTATCTAACGTCCCAGGGGCAACTCCCATGGAAATGGTAGAGTTGGTACTTAGTGCTCGCCATGGTTCTGGCCTGGACTCCCCTCAGGATGGTGGCATGGGTATACTGTTCCCCATAGCGACCCCTAGCGGATGCCATTTGAAGTTCCCTTAAAAGAGAATGACTCAGGTTACTTATGTTACCATGGTTCCCTGAGTAGGTCTGCATCCTGTAGCTTCCTACCATGCTTCGGACGCAAACTTCAGACGAAGAAGTGGATGACGTGTTCGCCTATTTATACTATAATCACACCGGTAGTGATGTCATGGGCTGTCACCGGCCAATGTGTTGTTGGTGTTTTTCAATGTATGCTTCAGACACGGGTCACAACAAGGTGAACTACTCAGAGAACCAGTGTTGGGGGTAACGAGTTACAAAGTAATGGATTACAGTAACTATATTACTTTTTGGGGTAACGAAGTAAAGTAACGCATTACACTAATAATATTGGTAACTACACTACTTTACTAGACTATAGGAACGCGCTTTCCTGCGTTACACATGTCGTGTTTGCCTGTGTGTAAAGTTCTGGCTGGGGTTTCCCGATAACGATTGATCTTAGCGCTTAACCCTCAAAGACTCATTATGGATATTCAGAGGCGCCGTAGTGTATGTGATTACGTCATCGCATTTTGACAACATTGATTCGTCAGAAGAAACCAATGCTTTTGTTCCTCTGAGCCAAACAGAAATGATTGTTGACGCTTAGTCCCACCCCCGTGCGCAGATTGGTTCAAACTCTCCCATATTAAACCAATAAGTAGTCTTTTGAACGAATGTAGTCTACTTCTTAACATAGCCTATTGCTTTGGAAAATGAACGAAAACAAAGTGAAAGTAAAGTCTGTCGTGTGTGCATGAATACAAACACACAATAACACATTTGCATGAGAAACTCTCAGAAAAAGCACAAAAAACACTCGACAGAGTACTTTGACATAAAACAAAACAAAAACAAGGATGAAACACATCTGATAAAGCACTGGGATTTATGTCTTGGGTCGTTAGGCGATGTCCCAGTAAAATCGATTCTGACACAGATTACAGCCAACGAATCGATCATTTATAATATGTATATTATGTATACTAAGTAAATCATTATATAATTATACAGTTCATAAAGATAGTTGCACTATTTTTTTCTGTTGCACTCTGAATATTTCTCACTCATTTTGTGTGTAGTTTGCAGTGTTGGGAAGGTTACTTTGGAAATGTAATAGGTTACAGATTACAAGTTACCCTATTTAAAATGTAATAGTAGTGTAACTTTTTAAATTACTTTAATAAAGTAATGTAACTAATTACTTTTGAGTACATTTTGATTACTTTTATAAATTTCTAATGAATGTTAATTTGCAACTGTTAATCATCTTCAACCATTTTACACCATGCAGGTTTAACCTTACAGTAGTGCTCAATGTCAGACTTTCACCATCCTTCATCACTTAAATTAAGATGATCACATTTGTACACATCCACCACACAATCAGACTTTAGTAGTGCCTTTTACTTAGAGATTGATCTGAAGTTCAAAGCAGATTTAAAATCAAAAGAACTAGTTTATAGATACTGTTTTTAAACCAAATATTTGCATAACTACAGGCATCTAACTGCATCTAACAATGGTTTGGGGAAAAATAGTTAATAAAAAAATAAAAGCATATACATCAACTCAAGTACGGTTATCTAATAAGCATGTGTCCTATTTTGTGTACTAAACTCCTGAAACATTGGTGTCTTTTTGAAACACTGCTGTCTCTTTGTATATGATATGATGATAGTTTCTCAAAATAAGTAAAAAATGCTCATGAAGTGACTATTCTAGAGATTAATTTCCATGAGGGGCGGACTGGGAAAAAAATAGGCTGGGAAATCTCCCACTCATACACCCACAACCCATTCTGAAACATGGACAACCCTATTATTATTTTTTTGGACCTGACATGAAAAAATGTGAATCCTTAGGTTGGGGGACTTGCAACGTAATTAAGAGTTCTCTCCTGAACTGCACCTTCACTTCCATTATCCATCTCTCTCATGACTTTAATACTGAAGGTTTTTATTTGACTTTTACCATGTTTTGTAAGTGCAATTTTGTTTTTTTGGCAAATGAATTACCACTTGTATTTATTTTTACTACAAATTCCATAGTTAAACCACGGTTAGTGCCATACCATAGGCTACATTAATTTTCCTAAGGGTTGTGTTTTTGTATCCACTAGCTCCCCCTAAACCTATGATAAAATATGATGATTTGTCTGCTAACTTACTACTGTAACATTACAATAGATAATAATGACGTCGTTTATACAGTATTTTGAGTGATTTCGAGCAATGTGCTGCTGCTGCTTGACTAAGTAAACAAAGACAAAACTACATTAGCATCGTTACAGATGAAACTGACCTGCACCTGAAACCCTGAACAGAAGTGTCGCTTCTCTGCTCCAGCTGTGCGCTTACACAGTTCACTCCGGTCTCTCTCTCTCGCATTGATTACTCGGAGTCTGATCCAAACCGTTCGGCGGAGGCGCGGAGAGCGCGCAAGCCCAACCATTGCCAGTCACGACTAACCGATTCATGATTTATTAGAGATTTAATTATCGAATGGCGGATTCGGAAATAATCGCTTTAGTATATTCGGCCTGCAATTATACAATAACAATATTAAAGTAGAAGGCCAAATCGTCTGCCAGGCCACCGGGAATAGTCCCGGTTCTCCCGATGTCCAGTCAGCGCCTGATTTCCACAGACACGCAGAACGTGCAGGATTCATATTCAGTCTTTTTGCGGATTAATATTCACAGACATCAGTCCATTTCGGGTTTTGATTCAAGTGTACTGACCTACTTTTGATTTATTCGTCCAAAATGTGGCATATTGCGTCCGCGTTATAGGCTGAATTCCATTTTTATGACTGGATTCTACGAATGTGTTTTCCGCGTCTCGGTGATTATGGGTCATATGTCTTAGTGCAATTTGGGAAAGAAATAAGCTGTATGTGGATGTGTGTAAATATTCAAATGTAATCCTCTTTGTAATCGTTACAATTTTCATAAGTAACTGTAATTTAATTACTCATTTTTTCTTAGTAACTGTAACTGATTACTGTTACATTTATTTTGTAATTAAATTACGTAACGCCGTTACATGTAACTAGTTACTCCCCAACACTGGTAGTTTGTGAATCATTTGCACTGTTATTGCACTGTATTGTTGAAGACAATTTGTGCAATTGTTTTTAATATATGCTGCATAGTTTGTGTTTATTGTTCATACTCAGATTCAAAATATATTTCTCAGAAGAAGAAAAAAGAAATGCAATTGATCTTTCAAATAAAATCTAAATTTGTTTTGTTTAATGCCTTCATTTGATAACCAGAAAAATGTAAATACACAACAGAATTTCTGAGGGGAAAAAACATTTCATAAGGCTATTTTAAGAAAATAATAATAAATAAAGTTGTTTTTATGCATTTAAATAATTACACATGCTAAAAAAAAATAAAACATATGGTGAAGAAAAAATAAAACATTTCATAGGGCCCTGAACATTTAATTTTTGTTAAACTTTTAATAAATTGCTGTGAAAATGTATGTGTTATGAATTAAATGAATTAGACATGCTTTTTGATGAATACAATTAAATGTAACCATTAAAAAGGAGTTGAGAAAAATAAAAAGTAAAGTAATAAGTAGTGAAGTTACTTTTCAAATGCAGTAACTAGTAAAGTCATCTCATTACAATTTACAGAAGTAACTAGTAACTAGTAACTAATTACATTTTTTGAGTAACTACCCCAACACTGCAGGGAACCATGGTTACATAAGTAACCTGAGACATTTTTTTTAACCTTAAACCGCATAAACACATTGAACCAAATACAAAAAAGAATGTTCTTTTTAGCAACGTCATATGACCCCTTTAACATCCCAGCACGAGCAGAACCTTTCCTCTCTGGAGAAGTGTTCAGTCTTTGCTCTTGCAAATTCTGCCATGCAAATAGCGAGTCCGCCATAGTGGAAGCGCAGCTGGCTTTTAAAGGGAATGTGAGATGAGACTCTGATTGGTTTATGGCACGTTATGCCCAAAACACACACATTACTCATTTCATGAGTTCAAACTAACATATAATTGGATTGAGCATAATTTAAGCATATTTGGTGTGCTGTCCAGAGGGAGGGCTTTGAGCTGGGAATATGGCCAAAACCCACAGAACTCCCCCATCCCTAATATGGGATGAGAATTGTTTTAGAGTGAGGAGTTGGGGTGGAGGAGGGATGTGGGACAGAGGTAAGTTGGCTGTATAAATACACATATTGTGCTAGTTAAAATGATTAACTTAAAGAGCTTCACTTGTGCTGAACTGGGGTGCAATTCCCCAAAGCATAGTTGCTAACTAAGTTAGCAACTTTGTTGGTTGCAATACAAAATCTCAGTTTGTGTTCTCCTGAAGAAACAAAGTCACCTACATCTTGGATGCCCTTGGGGTAAGCAGATAAACATCACATTTTTATTTTGGGGTGAACTATCCCTTTAACTCCACACTTCATATCTCAAAGTTTATTTAGTGAATCTCAAACAATATCATTATATCTGTGGTGTAACACAGAAACAACTGTGGATATGCAAAAAATAATAATAGTAATGTAAAATTAAATTAAACTAAAATTATTAAACAATTTATTTCTGTGTTAAAAATGCCCCATGTTAAGTGCCTGTTGTTATGAGGACTTTTATTCTGACAGGGTGGAAGGGGAAAAAAGGGAAGAAGTGGGGAGTTTGTGAACCAGAGAATAAAGTGGGAAATAAGAGCTTGTCAGTATTCGAGGGTTCCCCATCGAGGGAGAGACGATGCGTCGATAACGCTTTGGGAACGCATTCTGCGTGAGTGCGTCTGAAGCATCCATGTCAACTAGTCCAATGGCGAGAGTGAGCGTCAGGAGTGACGTCACGACCAGGAATTGATAAAAACCCCAACCGGAGCAACCGGTGTTAGCTTTCTGTGCCTCAGCAAGCGATCTGTGTCAAACCTGTCTGTCATATTTACTGTTGTCTTGTTCAAAGTTTATATATCATGGCGAAGCAACTATTCAAACCGTGTGCTTCTCCCTGCCCGCGTTATTTAACGGGTGGGGATACACACGAGCTTTGTGTAGTTTGTTTGGGAGTGGAGCATGCGGTATCAGCCTTCGAGGAGACTGATTGCCCGCATTGTGAGAAGCTTTCGCTTCGCATGCTCCGCTCCCGCTTGTCACTCTTTGATGAGAAGAGCGGCGAGCCTCGCGCTCCTCAGGGTGCAGGACCCGCTTCTGCCGAGGCAGAACGGAGAATGCATTCCTGGGGTTCGCAAATGGATCTCTCAGCAGGGTTGGAGACGGGTCCGAGGGCTCTTTCTCCTCCCTTACCTGGGAGATCCATAGCTCAAACTCCGGTGTCGGAAGCCCGCCCCGCGGCTTCTTCCGCCCGGGGGGAGAGCTCATTGCTTCGTTGCTCTAGCTCCGAAGATGTATCTGATGTATTAACACGAGCTGTAGATAAGTTACATATATCTTGGCCATCTGATAAACAGACCGCTCGTCCTAAAAGCAAATTAGACAAGCGTTTTCTGTCTTTTAAAACATCTCCTACATCACGGGGTCTCCCTTTTTTCCCTGATCTTCACAGTGAGCTGTCTAGATCGTGGAATAAGCCATATTCATCACGTCTTTTCAGCCCTCAAGTGCACATTTATTCTGATATAAGAGGGCTGAAAGAAAATGGTTATGAAGCGATGCCCCGGGCGGAACAGACGGTCGCGAGCTATCTTTCCCCTGGTTCAGCGTCATCTATTAAGAACCCGACTTTGCCCACGAAGCCTTTAAAGATCACATCTAATTTAGTGGGTAAAGCTTACACAGCAGCAGGTCAGGCTGGAGCTTGCCTTCACTCGATGGCTTTGCTTCAGGCTTATCAGGCTGAGCTGCTGGGGGAGTTAGATAACAGTGAGGGAGTCAGCCGTGACGAAATTCGCGAACTTCGTCGGGCTACGGATTTATCTCTCAAGGCAACTAAAGAAACAGCACGTACTATTGGTAGATCTATGGCTGCTTTGGTTTCTACAGAAAGACACCTTTGGCTTAATCTTTCAGATATTAAAGATAAAGATAGATCTTTTCTTTTAGACGCTCCCATTTCTCATGAAGGTCTGTTTGGTGATGCTGTGAATGAAGTGGTTGAAAGATTTCAAGAAAATAAAAAGCAATCTGAAGCTTTTAAAAGTTTTCTCCCTCGCCGATCTAATCCTGATGCTGCTGGGCGTGCAAGGCAGCCCCAGCCTTCATGCTCCTCATATCGTGTTTTTCAAAAAGAGAGTGTTGTGTCTCGCGCTCCTCCTCAAAAATCACGGGGACCGAGCCAGCACTCACAGCCAAAGCAATCTAAGCAGAAGCCGGATCTGAGGACCGTTCTTCTCGCTAAGAAAGCTTCGGCTCAGAAGAAAAGGTCCTGACGCCAAATGGGTCAGACCTGTGAGGGCAGCCCCAATCGAGACGGTGCGGTGTACACCTCAGTATACGGTGCCCGTCCGGTTTCGGTGCTCTCACGGGGCCGTCCTGCCAACCCCGCCACCCTTGGTGCCTCGGGCGCAGCGGTCTCCAGCGGGTCTCTGGCGCTGTGTCTCTCAGACGCTGCGTCGGGCTCGTTCCCTCTGAGGGGGGTTCAAGAGCAGTTAGCTCGGGTGGTTCCTGCGTTTCGGCTTCAGGTCCCCGCACTAGCTGTTCAAATTACACCAGAGGCCAGCCTCGAGAGGCTGGTTCCCTTAGTAGAGTGTCTGACAGAATGGAGAAGTCTGCCGAATATATCTCAATGGGTCCTGCAGATAGTAGAGAAGGGTTACAGAATCCAGTTCGGTTCTCGTCCCCCTCGCTACAACGGGGTGTTGCTCACAGTAGCGCATCCCGAGCAGGCTCTGGTCATGGAGCAAGAAGTAAAATCTCTTTAAGCAAAAAATGCTATAGAGCAGGTGTATCCTCCCGACAGGGTATCGGGTTTTTACAGCCATTATTTCATTGTTCCAAAAAAGGATGGAGGGCTGCGTCCCATTTTAGATCTTCGTCTGTTGAATCGTACAGTTCAGAAATTAAAATTCAAGATGCTGACACTCAAACAGATCGTGACTCAAATCAGATCCGAGGACTGGTTCGTCACGATAGACCTAAAAGATGCGTACTTCCATATCTCCATCCTCCCTCAGCACAGGAAGTTCCTAAGGTTTTCTTTCGGGGGCAAAGAATACCAGTATCGGGTACTTCCCTTCGGTCTAGCTCTCTCACCCCGCACATTCACGAAATGCGTAGATGCAGCTCTGGCCCCGCTCAGGCTGCAGGGCATACGTATTCTGAATTACTTGGACGACTGGTTGATTTTAGCGGAATCAAAACAGTTGGCGGTTCGGCATCGAGATGTCGTCCTCGCTCATATGCAGAAGTTGGGTTTGAGGCTCAATACCAAGAAGAGTGTGCTATCTCCATTACAGAGGACCACTTTTCTAGGGGGGGTATGGGATTCGGTCACGATGCGAGCCGCTCTTTCGCACTCTCGTCAAAGTCAAAGTCAAAGTCAACTTTATTTATATAGCTCTTTAAACAAAATACATTGCGTCAAAGCAACTGAACAACATTCATTAGGAAAACCGTGTCAATAATGCAAAAATGATAGTTAAAGGCAGTTCATCATTGGATTCAGTTATGTCATCTCTGTTCAGTTAAATAGTGTCTGTGCATTTATTTGCAATCAAGTCAACGATATCGCTGTAGATGAAGTGTCCCCAACTAAGCAAGCCAGAGGCGACAGCGGCAAGGAACCGAAACTCCATCGGTGACAGAATGGAGAAAAAAACCTTGGGAGAAACCAGGCTCAGTTGGGGGGCCAGTTCTCCTCTGACCAGACGAAACCAGTAGTTCAATTCCAGGCTGCAGCAAAGTCAGATTGTGCAGAAGAATCATCTGTTTCCTGTGGTCTTGTCCTGGTGCTCCTCTGAGACAAGGTCTTTACAGGGGATCTGTATCTGGGGCTCTAGTTGTCCTTGTCTCCACTGTCTTTCAGGGATGTAGAGGTCCTTTCTAGGTGCTGATCCAGCATCTGGTCTGGATACGTACTGGATCCGGGTGACTGCAGTGACCCTCTGATCTGGACACAGACTGGATCTGGTGGCCACGGTGACCTCGGAACAAGAGAGAAACAGACAAATATTAGCGTAGATGCCATTCTTCTAATGGTGTAGCAAGTACATAGGGTGTTATGGGAAGTGTTTCCGGTTCCGGTTTACCTAATTAATGCAGCCTAAAAATCCTTTAACGGATTTGGATAATAAAAGCATATTAGTATGTTATGTGTATGCCAGGTTAAAGAGATGGGTCTTTAATCTAGATTTAAACTGCAAGAGTGTGTCTGCCTCCCGAACAATGTTAGGTAGGTTATTCCAGAGTTTAGGCGCCAAATAGGAAAAGGATCTGCCGCCTGCAGTTGATTTTGATATTCTAGGTATTATCAAATTGCCTGAGTTTTGAGAACGTAGCGGACGTAGAGGATTATAATGTAAAAGGAGCTCATTCAAATACTGAGGTGCTAAACCATTCAGGGCTTTATAAGTAATAAGCAATATTTTAAAATCTATGCGATACTTGATAGGGAGCCAGTGCAGTGTTGACAGGACCGTGCTAATATGGTCATACTTCCTGGTTCTAGTAAGAACTCTTGCTGCTGCATTTTGGACTAGCTGTAGTTTGTTTACTAAGCGTGCAGAACAACCACCCAATAAAGCATTACAATAATCTAACCTTGAGGTCATAAATGCATGGATTAACATTTCTGCATTTGACATTGAGAGCATTGGCCGTAATTTAGATATATTTTTGAGATGGAAAAATGCAGTTTTACAAATGCTAGAAATGTGGCTTTATAAGGAAAGATTGCGATCAAATAGCACACCTAGGTTCCTAACTGATGACGAAGAATTGACAGAGCAACCATCAAGTCTTAGACAGTGTTCTAGGTTATTACAAGCGGAGTTTTTAGGTCCTATAATTAACACCTCTGTTTTTTCAGAATTTAGCAGTAAGAAATTACTCGTCATCCAGTTTTTTATATCGACTATGCAATCCATTCGTTTTTCAAATTGGTGTGTTTCACCGGGCTGCGAAGAAATAAACAGCTGAGTATCATCAGCATAACAGTGAAAGCTAACACCATGTTTCCTGATGATATCTCCCAAGGGTAACATATAAAGCGTGAAGAGTAGCGGCCCTAGTACTGAGCCTTGAGGTACTCCATACTGCACTTGTGATTGATAGGATACATCTTCATTCACTGCTACGAACTGATGGCGGTCATATAAGTACGATTTAAACCATGCTAATGCACTTCCACTGATGCCAACAAAGTGTTCAAGTCTATGCAAAAGAATGTTGTGGTCAATTGTGTCAAACGCAGCACTAAGATCCAATAAAACTAATAGAGAGATACACCCACAGTCAGATGATAAGAGCAGATCATTTGTAACTCTAAGGAGAGCAGTCTCAGTACTATGATACGGTCTAAATCCTGACTGGAAATCCTCACATATACCATTTTTCTCTAAGAAGGAATATAATTGTGTGGATACCACCTTTTCTAGTATCTTGGACAGAAAAGGGAGATTCGAGATTGGTCTATAATTAACTAGTTCTTTGGGGTCAAGTTGTGGTTTTTTGATGAGAGGCTTAATAACAGCCAGTTTGGAGGTTTTGGGGACATATCCTAATGACAATGAGGAATTAATAATAGTCAGAAGAGGATCTATGACTTCTGGAAGCACCTCTTTTAGGAGCTTAGATGGTATAGGGTCTAACATACATGTTGTTGGTTTAGATGATTTAACAAGTTTATACAATTCTTCCTCTCCTATGGTAGAGAATGAGTGGAACTGTTCCTTAGGGGGTCTATAGTGCACTGTCTGATGTGATACTGTAGCTGACGGCTGAATGGTTGCAATTTTATCTCTAATAGTATCGATTTTAGAAGTAAAGTAGTTCATAAAGTCATTACTGCTGTGGTGTTGGGAAATGTCAACACTTGTTGAGGCTTTATTTTTCGTTAATTTAGCCACTGTATTGAATAAATACCTGGGGTTATGTTTGTTTTCTTCTAAAAGAGAAGAAAAGTAATCGGATCTAGCAGTTTTTAATGCTTTTCTGTAGGATATGTTACTTTCCCGCCAAGCAATACGAAATACCTCTAGTTTTGTTTTCCTCCAGTTGCGCTCCATTTTTCGGGCTGCTCTCTTTAGGGTGAGAGTATGCTCATTATACCATGGTGTCAAACTGTTTTCCTTAACCTTCCTTAAGCGTAAAGGAGCAACTTTATTTAAAGTGCTAGAAAAGAGAGAGTCCATAGTTTCTGTTACATCATCAAGTTGTTCTGAGGTTTTGGATATGCTAAGGAATTTGGATACATCAGGAAGATAACTTAAAAAGCAGTCTTTTGTGTTAGAAGTGATGGTTCTTCCATACTTGTAACAAGAAGTAGAATTTACAATTATGGTTATATGAATTTTGCAAAGAACTAAATAATGATCTGAGATATCATCACTTGACTGAATAATTTCAACACCATCAACATCAATTCCATGTGACAGTATTAAATCTAGAGTATGATTTCGACAATGAGTAGGTCCTGAAACGTGTTGTCTAACACCAATAGAGTTCAGAATGTCTATAAATGCTGATCCCAATGCATCGTTTTCATTATCAACATGGATATTAAAATCACCAACTATTAAAACTTTATCTGCAGCCAGAACTAACTCGGATGTAAAATCACCAAACTCTTTAATAAAGTCTGTATGGTGCCCTGGTGGCCTGTATACAGTAGCCAGTACAAACATAACAGGGGATTTATCATTAACATTTGTTTCTCTGGATAATGTTATATGAAGCACCATTACTTCAAACGAGTTATACTTGTAGCCTGCCCTCTGAGAAATCCTGAAAACATTGTTATAAATTGAAGCAACACCTCCACCTTTGCCTTTAGGCGTGGCTCATGTTTATAACAGT
Source organism: Carassius carassius (assembly GCF_963082965.1). Lineage (NCBI taxonomy): Eukaryota > Metazoa > Chordata > Actinopteri > Cypriniformes > Cyprinidae > Carassius > Carassius carassius. The sequence goes on along the minus strand of NC_081756.1, from coordinate 16,915,408 downwards.
AATCTTGGGGGATGGACTCATTTAAAATAATGTAATCATCAGGTTTTAGCCAGGTTTCTGTCAAACAGAGTACATCTATATTATGAGCAGTGATAGCTCATGTAGCCAACATCCTCACAGCCACATCAGAGCTAAAGCTAGGCCAGTCACGCACTGTAAAACAGTTCGAGAGATTGTTGGGTCTCATGGCAGCAGCGTCCAATGTGATCCCCTTTGGCCTGCTAGGCATGAGACCTTTACAGTGGTGGCTCAGGACCAGAGGGTTCTCCCCGAGGGGAAATGTAGGGGAATGTAGGCTTCACCCCGAGGTGGTGGAGCTCATATGGGAATCTTATGGCCAAGCAGAAGTGGATCTGTTTGCGTCTCAGTACACGACGCACTGTCCACTATGGTTCTCCCTTACTCATCCAGCCCCCCTGGGGTTGGACGCTATGGTACAGACGTGGCCGAGGCTACGTCTGTACGCCTTTCCCCCTGTTGCTCTGCTCCCAGGAGTTCTGGAGAGAGTCCGCCAGGACGGAGTAAGTCTACTTCTCGTAGCTCCACACTGGCCGAGGTTTGCGGACCTGATTCATCTCCTCGACGGTCCTCCCTTGGAGATCCCGATCAGGAAAGACCTTCTATCTCAGGCCGGGGGCACTATATTTCACCCCCGGCCAGAGATTTGGAAGCTTTGGGTGTGGCCTCTGAGGGGGCGCAACTCATAGAGAGTGGTCTCTCAACTGAGGTTGTGGAGACCATTCTTAGCTCCAGAGCTCCAGCTACGAGGAAACTTTATAGACTCAAATGGAATGTTTTTTCTTCTTGGTGTTACCAACATCAGTGTGACCCCGTCCACGAGTTTTTACTAGACCGCTTCACTTCTGGTCTATGTCCATCCACCTTAAAAGTTTACGTGGCGGCCATTTCGGCTTTCCACGCCCCAGTGGGTGATGCATCTCTGGGTCGTGACCCTCTTATCTCTCGTTTCCTTCGTGGCACCTTGAGGCTGAGACCTGCAACTCATACTAGAGTGCCGGCCTGGGACCTGGCTATAGTTTTAGAAGGCCTATCTAGGGCTCCTTTTGAACCCCTAGATTCTGTCTCTGAGAAGTTTCTTTCATTTAAGACTATTTTTCTCCTTGCTATTTCGTCCCTAAAAAGAGTCGGAGACCTTCAGGCTCTCTCGGTTTCTCCCACCTGCCTTGAATTTGCACCTGGGATGGTCAAAGCATTTCTCTACCCTAAGCAGGGATACGTCCCTAAGGTACCGACCGTTGTTCCGAGACCTATTGTTCTGCAGGCTTTCTGTCCTCCCCCGTTTGCATCATCGGACCAGGAAAAGTCTAACCTCTTGTACCCGGTGCGAGCATTGGACACTTATGTTCATCGGACTTCATCGGAAATCCAATCAGCTGTTTGTTTGTTTCGGGTCACCTAAGATAGGTCTTCCCGCCACTAAACAGACACTTAGTAAGTGGATAGTTGGGGCTATCCTTCTTGCCTATGAGTCTTCTGACCTACCGTGCCCATTGGGGGTCAGAGCTCATTCTACTAGGAGTATGGCGGCCTCTAGAGCCTTATTATCTGGGGCCTCTCTTCAGGATGTTTGCGATGCGGCAGGCTGGTCCTCGCCACTCACATTCGTCAGGTTTTATAGCCTAGACCTGGACGCTACTCCCGGGTCTCAGGTTTTTAATTCTTGAGCCGTTGGTTTTTCTGGCTGACACTCAGGCACTTGTAATATGGCGGTTTGGGTATTCTCGTTCCCAAAGCGTTATCGACGCATCGTCTCTCCCTCGATGGGGAACGTCTCGGTTACGTCTGTAACCTCGGTTCCCCGAGAAGGGAACGAGACCATGCGTCTCCCTGCCATACTTCCTTCGTTCCTGTGATCGACTTGCTTCGGCACTGTCGAAGCTAACACCGGTTGCTCCGGTTGGGGTTTTTATCAATTCCTGGTCGTGACGTCACTCCTAACGCTCACTCTCGCCATTGGACTAGTTGACATGGATGTTTCAGACGCACTCACGCAGAATGCGTTCCTAAAGCGTTATCGACGCATCGTCTCGTTCCCTTCTCGGGGAACCGAGGTTACAGACGTAACCGAGACGTTTTATTTCTATAAACATTCAATTAAAGCCCCGAAAACACCCACAAGCGCTCAAACAAGCCTTACAATAATTTGATGACTATCTTACAGCAATAAAAACTAAAAAAAAAAAAAGAAAAAAAAATGACCTGGTCTTCCATGAATAACTATCTCCCTGGTTACATTCCCCACATCCAGACTAGGCTCTGCTCTGATTAACACCTCCAGACACTAGATTAATGTGAGCTCTAAATTATGCCATCATTGTCCATTGATTATTTCTAAGTAATTAAACCCAAACACGTGAAGCAGGGTGGCATGCAGCTGCTGTAAATTCAGGATTCGCCCTCTTGGACAAACAACACAACACAAAAATTTATGGAATATGCTTGAAGATAATAAAATACACAGGGATGAAAAGATTAGTCGTCCTGTTTTTTAAAACTTTATTTTGCATAATGGGGGAAGTGAAGGGAAGGGTAAGAAAAGTTGTGAAAACATGCTAGGCTTATATTGGAGAGAGTGCTTCCTATTACAGTGCATAATGACTCTATTTGCACTCCATTAGGTTGCACGAACTCTGGTACTCATGACACACTGCGCTCAAGCCTGCTGCTCTGCCGAAATTGAATGTGTTATGCAACCATTCCACAGTCTAGCATCTGCAGGTTAAACATCTCCACTGGTGTTCTCTGAAACAAATGCATCAAAGAGGCTGAATAAATGGTCTAAGAGTGAAGGTAAACTAACCGGATTACTCCATTATCCTATTAAGTTCACTCTAATACACAGAGAGATAGCGAACAGTCAAAAGCCATCAGAGGACATTAAATGGGTTTTGGAACCTCTCATGACTGCTCACTAGTGTTTCTGAAATTGAGCAGAGCCCTTGCAGTGACGTGTCCGAGGCAAGATTACCACACCAGGTTCAGAGAAAGCTGTGCTGATGGCAGCAGCTTTGACGGAAAATCAAATAAATAAACTGCTACCAAAGAGGCCCGTTTCATTGTGTACGCCTGCCTGAATGAAATATCAACAAAACCTCTTGAAGCACAAACAAATGAATCACTCAAAATGAAAAAGAAATATTTAGATAATGGTTATTAAAGGTAAACATCACCAAAGTATGACATTTGAAAAGGATTTCTGGCCCCTTATCAAAAGGTCTTGATGTGATTTGAACATCCAAAGGCAACTGGATTTTCTGGATTGACACCATTATTCACAACTTCACAAGCAGAAGGGTATGTGTGTATGTGTGTGTATAAGAAAGCCACTAAAGATTACTGCCGATCCCTGCAACCAGACACCCCCATACCACAAGCTCACCATCCGTTAGCAGCGAGTTTAGATGTCACACGGAGGCACGGAACTCCATGTGCCGACATGCATCTCCAGGAAACACTATGCTTTCACGCTGATTCATTCCACTTTGTTATGCCCTTGCTATTCACAAGCAAATTGTTTCTAAAAGCAACGTGAGGCAGGAAATGGCTGCCATGGATAGGTGAAGACTTACACATGATGACACTGTGTTTAATGAATTTGAACTCTGAATGTGAGGCCGTGGAGGGAGAAGAAAGAGGACAAACTATAGAGAGGAAAAAGAGCAATGCCTGCAAATGGAAGCAAGAGAACGAAAGAGAGCCAGCCAGTGCTGCAATCCCCTTAAGCAGCCTCCTGAAAGAAGCAGTCTCAGCATAAGGTATTCCCACTCCAGATAAAGGACTTCCTCCCCGCTCATAATCAACACATAATGCATTATTTTCCACAGATAACATGAAAAGAATTAGTTCAAATTATTTTAAGTTTTCTTAATTACTTTTGCTGCCTGAAGCTGTTCTCTGCTGCAACTCAAGTCTTGCTGCTGTTAAACTTAATGCTGAGTTTACATACTCTTCCATTAGCGTTAGCCTAATTCATGCACTTATCTTCCAATTGTAAAGTAATGGTTTATGAAGCATTCTGGTCTTTATCTATATGTACACCTCCAATGCAATCATGGCCCTTAAATGATATTTCCACTAACACTCATCCCTAAAATTAAAGAAAAGCACTGGGCGTGCGTTTCAGTGAACAAGCTAATATCCCAGATCCCAATGGGGCATTTACAGGTGGGTTTATAACTCTAATTATCATACACAATTACAGTATATCAACTTTTAGTAGCCCATTGTACGCCTGTAATACATCATGTAGACATGTGCCTCGGCTACAGAGTATTTGTCTTGCGTTAGACTAAAAAAAAAGTTCACAGAGATGTATTGCCCTATCCGTGGGTGATAATGAGGAAGGCACATTGCGATTTTAATCGCAACAAGATGTTGCGACAATAAGGAGCAATAGAGCATGTCTGTTTTAATACAGTAAGTCACAGTAAGGCGGGACAGAGACATTCCATTATTTTTTAATAACGCTGAATGTTTCTTCAGTTAAAACATGATTAGGTCAAGTGTATATGAATATATAAATATATACGGGGGGAAAATCGTATGCGTAAACTTGAATGATTCAGCTCCTTCAGAACCAGATCCATTGATTGAGTCAAAAGGGATTTTGAGCTTAACTTGAGGAATTAAAGCTTAATTTGAGTTTAGCTTGAGGAACTGCCAGAAAAATCAACCTAGACCTAGTTCTTAGCAAGCTGCTCTGTAGTAAGACTGGTTTCAGCCCTTAACAAAGCTGTTAATGTTCTGCAAAGAATGTGCAAATTGCAAAGTGCCAGTCTGCAGTACGAAGCTGAAAAACACTCCTGCTACTTAGAGCCAGTGATGGAACAAATTTGGTCAAATTGGTAAAGTGCCCAAACGGAGAAGGGAGACATTCCACGGAAAACCAATTCCAAGCTTGGGTGAGCCCAGCATTGTTTGGAAACTCTCCAATATGAGAGGCCCAGCATTGAGTGTTAGGCATAGACTGTTAAATAAGATTAGAACAATGAGCCGTCAGAGCAACCCCCAATACTAGAGAGAGGGGGTTTCTGTAGTAAAGTCTCCTTGTGCACCTGTCATTATAACATTGTGAAAATGTTTGTGCATCGAAAAGCAGAATGTTGCTAAGTGGCCATTGGACGATACAGATTTAGAGGCTGCTTTGTGGATGCTGTTCGGAGAGCATCCGGTTTCCTGCTTTGATATATTCCTAGTAGCACCAATTAAGCTTAGCCAATTCCTACAAGAGATGAAGAGAGGGCTGATGGATCTGTCACGGGACTGTATGATCAAAGCACACAGAGTGAAGAGAAAGGGGGAAAACACATCACATGCAATTTCACATTTATTAGGTACTTTAAGAGGCTTGTTGTGCGCCGTGTAGCTGGTATGAAAACAGTGCTGTTTAAATCATAGAGAACACAGCATAATTGAGACCTTGGAATAACATGGCAAAGCGGACATGTGCACTTTCCTAAGATAATGGAAGAGAGAGAGCCTTCAAGCCTCTAGATTACCCATGATGCCACTTCTACCAAACCTCTCAACTACCCCCTCCTACTTCCTGTCCATCTCATGTGAATATAGCTTCTGATTCATAAAATGATTATTAAATCCCAAGGTTGTGTAAAAAGCCTGCTGCTTTGAAAGGATATGTTTTAAGCAGTGATAAGCCAAAGGAAGTTTTCATTGTGAGTCAAAATGCAAAAGCATGAACATAATTTGGCCACATGCTGTGAGCATTAAGCTAAAACATTCTCAATGACAGTGAAGCAGCTTCAAACTGCCATAACTAATGAATCCATATACGGCTTTGTCAACCTTTTCAGTTCCACATTACCATTCAAAAGTTTGGGCTGGAAACATTTATTAAAATGTTTTTGAAATAAGTCTCTCGTGCTCACCATGGCTGCATTTATTTGATCTAAATACAGTAAATATAATTATATTGTGAAATAATATTATAATTAAAATTCTATTTTTATTTTTATATATATTAAAATGTTTATTCCTGTGATGGCAAAGCTGAATTTTCAGCAGCCATTACTCCAGTCTTTAGTGTCACATGATCTTTCAGAAATCATTCTAATATAGCCTACTGATTTGGTGCTCAAGAAACATTTAATATAATTACTGCAAGTCCTTCTCAGACAGGGTGCGATCACGAAAACAGATATTTTTCCTGTTTTATTGTGCTTGAATGGTCAAATACGCACGCAGTAATGTCATAATGCCTGTCGTGTGGAGTATTCCCGTAAACTCAGTCAGTTATGTGTTAAATAAATGTAGACAGGTTACAACCGATGCGTTTCAAATAGCCTTCTTTACCTCTTGCTGTCTGTCAATATTAATGTTAATCATGTTTGACTGATACAGTGATGAATATGCAGTGTTTTATTTGTACACTTTTTTCAATTTCTGTAATATTTCTTACTACATGTTAAATAAACCTAGCCTAATGTAGCTAAGTAAATTAAAGTTTAAAAAATATATATTTATTTGTTCTGTTGTGCTTGCAATTTACTTCTTTTTCTTAAAAATAGCTATATCAATGTATATATCATTATCATGAAATTAAATTTCAACTAAGATTTTGCTCTTATCACCCACCCTTATAAAGGCCTTTAGTAAAGTGTTATCTTGTCGGTTATAAACTAACTTTAATTGTATGGACAACATTAAAAAAAAATATTTGTTTTAAAAAAATAATAATATTTATTATTCCACAGAAGAAAGTCATATAGTCATACAGTTTTTGAACAGCATTAGGCTGAGTAAATAATGACACTATCCCTTTAATTAAAATGGCAGAAATGTAAAAACTCAGAATAATATGAATGCAGAATGCTAATGCGTTCTATGTCTGCTAAACTAAAGAGAGACCCATACTGAACCAGACCATAGCGTTAGTCCTGCTCTCTGTCCTGGCTTGCCTGGCTGGGACGGATGGGGAAGGTAAATCAAGGCAGCTGAGTGGAGAGCGCTGGTGACAGTGCATTAAGGCCCTCTCCTAGTGAACTGTCACAACTGAATGTTGGGGGTGGGTGGGGAGTTTGATCATACGTGGCTGCCGTCCTGTCAGACATCCTTAAAAGCAAATGGGGCCTAAGTGCAGTTCAGCACTCGCACTGAGATGACTGCCACTGTGTACAGGAGCATCTGCACTCCCCCCTCTCCACCCTTCCTCTTCATCCCACTCCTCCTCCTCTTCCTCTGTACATTACTCACAGAGGACAATGAGGTGAGAAGTGATGGCGGAACTGTCTCTGTGCACTTTTACCCAGTGCCCATAAAAGCCTCTGACAAAGTGTCAGTCTTCAACATCATCATCATCCACAGCACCGTCATTAAGAGCCAGAAGAACTTTTATGCTGTCTTTGCAGACCGTCAGACGTCCAGGCCACTTTTTACTCTCTAGCCAGTACATTTTCGTGCCAACATTGGGAAATCTAATTGGAAAAAGGTACTATTTTATTCATCAATATGGTGGAGCTTCAGGGGCCTAGCTGTCAGAGATAAGGTCTGTGTGAGTGCTGCAGTGTGCTTGCAGGCCAGACACATCCTGTATGCTTGCACATACAGTACATGGACGTCTGTGGAGGTCTTCAGGGGTTAGATGATCCTGGTTAATCGTACAACATCATGCTTCAAATATATATATATATATATATATATATATATATATATATATATATATATATATATATATATATATATATATATTAAAGAAAACAATAGGAAAGTATTTCTTTCTTACAATTATAGTATGCATAGTGATTTAAGTGGAATAAATGAGAAGTTGTGTGAGTGTGTTGCTAGAATTAAAATATATATATCAAAGCAGCAAAATAAGAAGTAATGTAGATAATAAACTGAGGAAGGCAATTTGTCTTTAGGGCTTCTGCATATCTTGCACTTGTTATGGTAATAACTGTATAAATTCCAGAGACATCAAACAACATAAAGTCGGCCCAGGCCACCTAACAGGATAACTCCAAAATGTGCCATATTATAAACAAATCTCTTACATGAGAGCAGATGTACAAATGGCTCCCCAACAAGTCCACCCACTCCATTTTTAATGAGTGTCTAAGACCACACACCAATGAGAGGAACATGTTTAAAGAACTGCAGTCCTCCTCCTCCAAGTAGCTCCATGGTGTATGCTACTATGCTACTCATCCAGGTGGATGCTGCACACTGGTGGTGGATGAGGAGATACCCCATGACTGTGTAAAGCGCTTTGAGTGCCTAGAAAAGCGCTATATAAATGTAATGAATTATTATTATTATGTCACAGTGTCTGGGTTGTGTTCCCTGGGTTTCCACTAGATGTCTCCCTTTCCCACGGTGTCTGTCACTTTATGAACCTTCAGTTCCCTTATTTGGTCACCTTCCTCCTTGTTTGGGTTAATTGATTAGTCCCCACCTGTCTCCAGTTCCCTCATTACCTTCTGTGTATTTATACCCGGTCTCTCTGAGTATGTGTCATGGAGTCCTTGTTGAATGTTTAATTCATGTCCATCAGCTCTTGTCCTTGCCTTGTGTTCGTGTCTTGTTTATGTTTGGATGGATGTTTTGGTCTCGACCCCTGCCTGGACTGTTTACTCTATTTGGATTACCCTTTAATAAAAGATTTTCCTGCTATTGGTTCTCTCTCCTTGTGGTTTCCTTGTATCACCGGTTGTGACAGAAGGACTCCGTCAACACGAGAACCAGCGGTATGTCTGCCTATGTCTCATCCCCAGCCACAGAGCGGGAGAGAGGCGGTTTTGAGGGAACTCGTCTGGTGGTTTTCCGGGGGACCAGGGGAGGTCGCCGAGGAGGGAGTGGTCGAAAGGAGACTCAGCATCGCTCTCAACCATGGCCTCCCTTTGACCCAGGGCTCATGTGGAATAGGTCAGAGCCAACATCTCACCATGGCGGACGGAGAGGTGAGAAGAAGCGCAAACCCGCCATGGTGGTGCCACTGCCCATGATGGCCGCTAGATCAGCGCCAAGAGGCAGGATGGACGCCAGCACAGCGCCACAACCCAAGATGGCCGCTCGTCTAGAGTCCGGGCCCAAGATGGGCGCCAATCCAGCGCCACCACACAAGATGGCCGCCAGCCCCACGCCACAGCACAAGATGGCCGCCAACCCAGCGCCGCTGCGGTGCATGGCCACCAACCCCGCACCACGAGGCAAGATGGAAGCCAGCCTCACACCACAGTACAAGATGGCCGCCAGCTCAGCGCCACGAGGCAACATGGCTGCCAACCCAGCGCCATGAGGCAGTATGGACGCCAGCACAGCGCCACAGCACAAAGTGGTCACCAATCCAGTGCCACGATGCAGGATGGCCGCCAGCCCAGCGCCGACGCCCAAGATGGCCGCTGACTCATTCTTAGAGTATTTCTCCAAGCTGTCAAAGATCCTAGAAATTCCCAAGACTGTTCACGTCACGGTTGCTGAGCCAGCACCACAACCCAAGATGGCCGCCAATCCAGCGCCACAGCACAAGATGGCTGCCAGCCCAGTGCCACAGCGCAAGATGGCCACTCACCCAGCGCCAATGCCCAAGTTGACCACCGGTCCAGAGTCATGGCCCAAGATGGCTGCTTGCCCAATGCTGCTGCAGAGGATGACAGTCACAGCGGACCCTCCAGAGTCGAGTCAGGTTCCAGTGAACCCTCCAGACTCGAGTCCGGTTCCAGTGAACCCTCCCGAGTCGAGTTAGGTTCCAGTTGACCCTCCAGAGTCGAGTCAGGTTCCAGTTGACCCTCCAGAGTCGAGTCAGGTTCCAGTTGACCCTCCAGAGTCGAGTCAGGTTCCAGTTGACCCTCCAGAGTCGAGTCAGGTTCCAGTTGACCCTCCAGAGTCGAGTCAGGTTCCAGTTGACCCTCCAGAGTCAGGGCTAGTCACCGCTGACCCTCCAGAGTCAGGGCTAGTCACCGCTGACCCTCCAGAGTCAGGGCTAGTCACCGCTGACCCTCCAGAATCAGGGCTAGTCACCGCTGACCCTCCAGAGTCAGGGCTAGTCACCGCTGACCCTCCAGAGTCAGGGCTAGTCACCGCTGACCCTCCAGAGTCAGGGCTAGTCACCGATGACCCTCCAGAGCCAGGGCTAGTCACCGATGACCTTCCAGAGCCAGGGCTAGTCACCGATGACCTTCCAGAGTCATGTCAAGTCACGGGTGATCTTCAAGGACTGTGTCAAGTCACGGGTGATCTTCAAGGACTGTGTCAAGTCACGGGTGATCTTCAAGGACTGTGTCAAGTCACGGGTGATCTTCAAGGACTGTGTCAAGTCACGGGTGATCTTCAAGGACTGTGTCAAGTCACGGGTGATCTTCTAGGACTGTGTCAAGTCACGGGTGATCTTCTAGGACTGTGTCAAGTCACGGGTGATCTTCAAGGACTGTGTCAAGTCACGGGTGATCTTCAAGGACTGAGTCAAGTCACGGGTGATCTTCTAGGACTGTGTCAAGTCACGGGTGATCTTCAAGGACTGAGTCAAGTCACGGGTGATCTTCAAGGACTGAGTCAAGTCACTGGTGATCTTCAAGGACTGAGTCAAGTCATGGGTCATTTTCAAGGACTGAGTCAAGTCACGGGTCATTTTCAAGGACTGAGTCAAGTCACGGGTCATTTTCAAGGACTGAGTCAAGTCACGGGTGATCTTCTAGGACTGAGTCAAGTCACTGGAGATCTTCATGTTAAAATGCCAGTCACCAATGATCTTCGCGAGCAGAGTCAGGCCAGCACCGATCTTCTGGAGTCCAGTAAAGACACCAGGGGATTACCAGAGTTTCGTCGTCCCGTTGGTCCGGCCGCACGGAGGTCTGCTCCGCCTTGGGGGGCTCTCGTCCTGACCACATGGCTGTGGTGGTCTTCTGCTTCGCCCTGGGGGACTTCCGCCCTGACCACACTGTTGTGGTGGTCTTCTGCTCCGCACTGGGGGGTTTCCGCCTTGACCACTCCAGAATCAGGGCTAGTCACCCTGATTCTTCAAGGACTGAGTCAAGTCACTGGTGATCTTCAAGGACTGAGTCAAGTCATGGGTCATTTTCAAGGACTGAGTCAAGTCACGGGTCATTTTCAAGGACTGAGTCAAGTCACGGGTCATTTTCAAGGACTGAGTCAAGTCACGGGTGATCTTCTAGGACTGAGTCAAGTCACTGGAGATCTTCATGTTAAAATGCCAGTCACCAATGATCTTCGCGAGCAGAGTCAGGCCAGCACCGATCTTCTGGAGTCCAGTAAAGACACCAGGGGATTACCAGAGTTTCGTCGTCCCGTTGGTCCGGCCGCACGGAGGTCTGCTCCGCCTTGGGGGGCTCTCGTCCTGACCACATGGCTGTGGTGGTCTTCTGCTTCGCCCTGGGGGACTTCCGCCCTGACCACACTGTTGTGGTGGTCTTCTGCTCCGCACTGGGGGGTTTCCGCCTTGACCACAGGGGTGTGGTGGTCTTCCGCTCCACCCTGGAGGACTCTGGCTTCGACCACTAGGACGTGGTGGTCTTCTGCTCTGCCCTGGGGGGCTTCATGTTGTTTTTTGTTTTTGTGTTCACTCCTGTCCCTGTTCCTCTCTGTTAGTCTGGCCCTCCATCCCTCCCCCTGAGCCTCCACCTGTCCGCCTCCCTCCTGGTCTGTTTTGTGTCTTGTGGTGGAGCGTCTGGGAGCCGCTCCATAGAGGGGGGGTACTGTCACAGTGTCTGGGTTGTGTTCCCTGGGTTTCCACTAGATGTCTCCCTTTCCCACGGTGTCTGTCACTTTATGAACCTTCTGTTCCCTTATTTGGTCACCTTCCTCCTTGTTTGGGTTAATTGATTAGTCCCCACCTGTCTCCAGTTCCCTCATTACCTTCTGTGTATTTATACCCGGTCTGTCTGAGTATGTGTCACGGAGTCCTTGTTGAATGTTTAATTCATGTCCGTCAGCTCTTGTCCTTGCCTTGTGTTCGTGTCTTGTTTATGTTTGGGTGGATGTTTTGGTCTCGACCCCTGCCTGGACTGTTTACTCTATTTGGATTACCCTTTAATAAAAGACTTTCCTGCTATTGGTTCTCTCTCCGTGGTTTCCTTGTATCACCGGTCGTGACATATTATTATTACTTTACTCTTCCATTTGGCCCAGTGTGAGGATGACTATGCCCACTGTTTAGCCTGACTCAGAGGTGATTTACATTTACATTTAATCATTTAGCAGACGCTTTTATCCAAAGCGACTTACAAATGAGAACAATAGAAGCAGTCAGGTCAACAAGAGAACAACTACAGTATACAAGTGCCATGACAAGTCTCAATTAGTCTAGTATAGAACGCATAGCCAGGTTTTTTTTTTTTATAAATGAAAAGACAAGAAAAGGAAAAGTGCTAGTGTTAGTTGGTTAAGTGCAGGCGAAAAGGATGAGTCTTTAGATGTTTCTTGAAAATGAGTAAAGACTCAGCTGTACGAATTGAGATTGGGAGGTCATTCCACCAGCTGGGCACAGTCCAGGAAAAGATCCGTGAGAGTGATTTTGAACTTCTTTGGGATGGCACCACAAGGCGTCATTCACTTGCAGAGCGCAAACTTCTGGAGGGCACATAAGATTTAACCAGTGAGTTTAGGTAAGTTGGTGACGTTCCAGAGGTCGTCTTGTAGGCAAGCATCAGTACCTTGAATTTGATGCGAGCGGCTACTGGTAGCCAGTGTAACCTGATGAGGAGAGGAGTAACGTGAGCTTTTTTTGGCTCATTGAAGACAACCCTCGCTGCTGCATTCTGGATCAACTGCAGAGGCTTGACAGTACATGCAGGAAGGCCCGCCAGGAGAGCATTACAATAGTCCAGTCTGGAGAGAACAAAAGCTTGGACAAGAAGTTGGGTTGCTTGCTCTGACAGGAAGGGTCTAATCTTCCTAATGTTGTATAAGGCAAACCTGCAGGACCGGGTCGTTGTAGCAATGTGGTCTGTGAAGCTTAACTGATGATCCATCACAACTCCTAGGTTTCTGGCTGTCCTCGAAGGAGTAATGGTTGATGAGCCCAGCTGTATAGAGAAGTTGTGATGAAGCAATGGGTTAGATGAAATCACCAGGAGTTCTGTCTTCGTAAGGTTAAGCTGAAGGTGATGGACATTCATCCAGCTAGAAATGTCACTCAGACAGGCTGAAATGCCTGAAACATCACCCCTCCAAGACACACTGAAGGATATGTCAGAGAGGTAGGACTTAACCCACAGGAGTGCAGTTCCAGAGATGCCCATCTTTCTGAGGGTGGAGAGGAGAATCTGGTGATTAACAGTGTCAAAAGCAGCAGACAGGTCCAGTAAGATGAGTACCGAGGATTTTGAAGCTGCTTTTGCTAGTCGCAGGGCTTCAGTAACCGAGAGCAGAGCAGTCTCAGTTGAGTGGCCACTTTTGAAGCCAGATTGGTTGCTGTCCAGGAGGTTGTTCTGTACAAGGAACATAGAAAGCTGGTTGAACACACCTCGCTCAAGTGTCTTTGCAATGAATGGAAGAAGGGATACCGGTCTGTAGTTTTCAAGAAGCGCTGGATTTAGAGATGGTTTCTTGAGCAGTGGGCTTACCCGAGCCTGCTTGAATGCTGAGGGAAATGTTCCAGAGTGAAGAGAGGAGTTGATAATGTGAGTAAGCGAAGGTATGACTGAAGAAGAGATCGCTTGAAGGAGGTGAGTGGGGATCGGATCAAGTGGACAAGAAGTAGGATGATTGGACAGGAGAAGTTTGGAGACATCCATCTCTGAGAGTGGGGAGAAGGAGGAGAAAGAGTGTGCATCAGTCATTGTGAAGTTGTCCTCAGTCTGCGGTGTGGAGAATTGGTCACTGATGGATCTTGTCTTATTTGTGAAGAAAGCTGCAAAGTCGTCCGCTGTAAGAGTCGATGGAGGAGGTGGTGGCGGCGGATTAAGAAGAGAAGAGAAAGTCTTGAAGAGTGTCCAAGCGTCACAACAGTTGTTAATTTTGTTGTGGTAGTAGGATGTTTTAGCCGTGAAGACATTTGCAGAGAAGGAACAGAGGAGAGACTGATACACACTGAGGTCGACAGAGTTTCTTGATTTCTGCCATTTCCTCTATGCAGCCCTGAGTTTAGAGCGATGTTCACAGAGAACCTCGGACAGCCAGGGGCAGATGGGGTGGTGCGTGCTGGTCTAGACAACAGTGGGCAAAAGTTGTCCAAGCAAGATGTTAAAGTGGAGCAAAGAGTGTCCGTAGCGCTGTTCGTGTCCAGAGCAGAAAACTGAGAGAGTGCAGGAAGTGAGGATGAAACCACAGAAGATAGGCAAGATGGAGAGAGTGAGCATAGGTTCCGTCGAAAGGTGACCTGCGTTGGAGTGTGAGGCACTTCAGGAGTAAGTGCTAGGTTAGCAGTAATGAGGAAGTGGTCTGAGGTGTGCAGTGGAGCAACTGTTGTCCACAGAGAAACAGCGCGTGTAGATGAGGTCCAGTTGGTTGCCTGATTTGTGAGTCTTTGTAGTTGACACTAGCTTGAGATCAAATGAGGTGAGCAGAGTTTTGAAGTCAGCAGCCTGGGGCTTATCTAGGTGGATGTTGAAGTCCCCAAGCAGTACCAGAGGAGTACCATCTTCAGGAAAGTTTGATAGCAGCACATCCAACTCCTCCAAGAAGTTTCCCAATTGACCTGGAGGACGATAAATGACCACAAAGTGGATTTTAACAGGGTGGGTTAAAGTAATGGCATGAGATTCAAATGAACCAGTACCTGTAGGTGATGGCTGAAGATCAAATTTCCATTCTTTTGATATAAGGAGACCCGTACCTCCACCCCTCCCAGTGGTACGAGGAGTGTGGGAACAAGTGAAATTAGTGGAGAGGGCTGCAGGGGTGGCAGTATCTTCAGGTTTGATCCAAGTCTCTGTCAGTGCCATGAGGTTGAGACCGGAATGAGTAGCAATAGAAGAAATGAAGTCTGCTTTGTTAACTGCAGACTGGCAGTTCCAGAGACCAACTGGAATAGAAAGCGTAGTAGTAGAGGTCAGAGGGACAGGCCGTAGGTTTGTCAGACAGGCCTTCCTGCGACGTACATAGCGTGCTCTCCGAGTGTTAGTAGTGATAGTAGAGATCTGAAAGCACATAGTGACTACAAGTGTAAGAGATATTTGAGAACAAGGTATACAAAAAGTAAAGAAAGAGGAGAAAAGCAATACTCAAGTGCCCTGTCGGTGTCCTTGCTCGGTGGAGTTGCGCAGGTAGAGTCGATTGTCTTTACACTCGTCTGTCTTCACACGAGGAGGGATCACACGAGGGCTGCCACGACCGCTGCCGCGGTGAAACCTAACGCTTTTGTATTTGACTTATTACCTGTGATTGAGTTTTAATTAGTCTTAATTCACAACATATTTCTGATATTATCGATCAATCTTATCAGATTAACTTTGATCGTTCACTTTTATTTTATTTCCGTGAGTGCAGTACACCTGCAAAGCGTTAGCACTCGTTAGCTTGTCATTAGCGTCTTCATTCGAACCTATCGCTGTTTTCTTTTCTCCTCTCCCTCGCTCCAGTTTTTCACAAGTTCATCAAACAACCGCAGTAAGAATTTTCATCAAGCACGGTGAGTAATGGCTTCTCCTATCATTGTTTCTTGCACCTCTTGCCACATGTACAGTTTATCTATCTCTGTCGCTGATGAGGGATTCACATGTGATAAATGCAGGGAAATAGTTAGGCTGACAGAGAAGATTTCAGAATTAGAGACACGCATCCAAACTTTAATTGAGGACAGTAAGAATGTTAGGGCTCTAGATACGGCTTTGGATGCGTCTAGCTCAGGGATTCCTATACATTGTTCGGTTCCGGAAACAGAGCCCCAGCAGCAGGGCAACTGGGTGACGGTGAGGCAGCGTAGTCGTGGGTCAAAACACCGCTCTTCTGTTCTGATCAAAACATTAAACAGGTTCTCCCCACTCAGTGATGCACCCACTGAGAAACCTGATGAAAGTGCTCTAGTTATTGGTGATTCTATTGTACGGAACGTGAATATAGAGACACCAGCCACCATAGTCAAATGTTTACCGGGAGCCAGAGCGCCTGACATCTTGGCAAATTTAAAAGTGCTGGCTAATGCTAAACGTAAATACAGTAAGATTGTTATTCATGCCGGCGCTAATGATGTTCGACTTCGCCAGTCGGAGATCACTAAAAATAACATTAAAGAGGTGTGTGAACTTGCAAGCACGATGTCAGACACTGTAATATGCTCTGGTCCCCTCCCTGCTTACCGTGGTGATGAGATGCATAGCAGATTGTCATCACTCAATGGCTGGATGTCTAAGTGGTGCCCACAGAATAACATAGGTTTCATAGACAATTGGACGAGCTTTTGGGGCAGACCTGACCTGTTTAAAAGAGATGGTCTTCATCCCTCCTGGGGTGGCGCCACTCTTCTCTCTAGAAATATGGCAAATAGTCTTAGTGTTTATACTTGACTAACTGGGGCCCAGGTCAGGAAGCAGACAGACTGGCTAAACCGACCGTCTGCTAGCTGCCTCCCGTCACAGAGGTCAGTTAATTCTCAGCACATAGAGACTCTTTCACCTAGATATCACACTATAGAGACTGTGTCTGTTCCCCGAACTAGTAAAAACAAAAAACGTCCAAACCTGGTTAAGATTAACAATTTAATTGAGCTTCAACAAATAAAAAACAGAAGCAATATGGATAAACAAATGATAAAGCTTGGCTTATTGAATATCAGATCCCTTTCTACGAAAACACTTTTTGTAAATAATATGATCACTGATCATAATATAGATGTACTCTGTTTGACAGAAACCTGGCTAAAACCTGATGATTACATTATTTTAAATGAGTCCACCCCCCAAGATTACTGTTATAAACATGAGCCACGTCTAAAAGGCAAAGGTGGAGGTGTTGCTTCAATTTATAACAACGTTTTCAGGATTTCTCAGAGGGCAGGCTACAAGTATAACTCGTTTGAAGTAATGGTACTTCATATAACATTATCCAAAGAAACAAATGTTAATGATAAATCCCCTGTTATGTTTGTACTGGCTACTGTATACAGGCCACCAGGGCACCATACAGACTTTATTAAAGAGTTTGGTGATTTTACATCTGAGTTAGTTCTGGCTGCAGATAAAGTTTTAATAGTTGGTGATTTTAATATCAGAAGTTTTAATAGTTGGTGATTTTAATATCCATGTTGATAATGAAAACGATGCATTGGGATCAGCATTTATAGACATTCTGAACTCTATTGGTGTTAGACAACACGTTTCAGGACCTACTCATTGTCGAAATCATACTCTAGATTTAATACTGTCACATGGAATTGATGCTGATGGTGTTGAAATTATTCAGCCAAGTGATGATATCTCAGATCATTATTTAGTTCTTTGCAAAATTCATATAGCCAAAATTGTAAATTCTACTTCTTGTTACAAGTATGGAAGAACCATCACTTCTAACACAAAAGACTGCTTTTTAAGTTATCTTCCTGATGTATCCAAATTCCTTAGCATATCCAAAACCTCAGAACAACTTGATGATGTAACAGAAACTATGGACTCTCTCTTTTCTAGCACTTTAAATAAAGTTGCTCCTTTACGCTTAAGGAAGGTTAAGGAAAACAGTTTGACACCATGGTATAATGAGCATACTCGCACCCTAAAGAGAGCAGCCCGAAAAATGGAGCGCAGCTGGAGGAAAACAAAACTAGAGGTATTTCGTATTGCTTGGCGGGAAAGTAACATATCCTACAGAAAAGCATTAAAAACTGCTAGATCCGATTACTTTTCTTCTCTTTTAGAAGAAAACAAACATAACCCCAGGTATTTATTCAATACAGTGGCTAAATTAACGAAAAATAAAGCATCAACAAGTGTTGACATTTCCCAACACCACAGCAGTAATGACTTTATGAACTACTTTACTTCTAAAATCGATACTATTAGAGATAAAATTGCAACCATTCAGCCGTCAGCTACAGTATCACATCAGACAGTGCACTATAGACCCCCTGAGGAACAGTTCCACTCATTCTCTACCATAGGAGAGGAAGAATTGTATAAACTTGTTAAATCATCTAAACCAACAACATGTATGTTAGACCCTATACCATCTAAGCTCCTGAAAGAGGTGCTTCCAGAAGTCATAGATCCTCTTCTGACTATTATTAATTCCTCATTGTCATTAGGACATGTCCCCAAAACCTTCAAACTGGCTGTTATTAAGCCTCTCATCAAAAAACCACAACTTGACCCCAAAGAACTAGTTAATTATAGACCAATCTCGAATCTCCCTTTTCTGTCCAAGATACTAGAAAAGGTGGTATCCACACAATTATATTCCTTCTTAGAGAAAAATGGTATATGTGAGGATTTCCAGTCAGGATTTAGACCGTATCATAGTACTGAGACTGCTCTTCTTAGAGTTACAAATGATCTGCTCTTATCATCTGATCGTGGGTGTATCTCTCTATTAGTTTTATTGGATCTTAGTGCTGCGTTTGACACAATTGACCACAACATTCTTTTGCATAGACTTGAATACTTTGTTGGCATCAGTGGAAGTGCATTAGCATGGTTTAAATCGTACTTATATGACCGCCATCAGTTCGTAGCAGTGAATGAAGATGTATCCTATCGATCACAAGTGCAGTATGGAGTACCTCAAGGCTCAGTACTAGGGCCGCTACTCTTCACGCTTTATATGTTACCCTTGGGAGATATCATCAGGAAACATGGTGTTAGCTTTCACTGTTATGCTGATGATACTCAGCTCTATATTTCTTCGCAGCCCGGTGAAACACACCAATTTGAAAAACTAATGGATTGCATAGTCGATATAAAAAACTGGATGACGAGTAATTTCTTACTGCTAAATTCTGAAAAAACAGAGGTGTTAATTATAGGGCCTAAAAACTCTGCTTGTAATAACCTAGAACACTGTCTAAGACTTGATGGTTGCTTTGTCAATTCTTCGTCATCAGTTAGGAACCTAGGTGTGCTACTTGATCGCAATCTTTCCTTAGAAAGCCACGTTTCTAGCATTTGTAAAACTGCATTTTTCCATCTCAAAAATATATCTAAATTACGGCCTATGCTCTCAATGTCAAATGCAGAAATGTTAATCCATGCATTTATGACCTCAAGGTTAGATTATTGTAATGCTTTATTGGGCGGTTGTTCTGCACGCTTAGTAAACAAACTACAGCTAGTCCAAAATGCAGCAGCAAGAGTTCTTACTAGAACCAGGAAGTATGACCATATTAGCCCGGTCCTGTCAACACTGCACTGGCTCCCTATCAAGCATCGCATAGATTTTAAAATATTGCTTATTACTTATAAAGCCCTGAATGGTTTAGCACCTCAGTATTTGAATGAGCTCCTTTTACATTATAATCCTCTACGTCCGCTACGTTCTCAAAACTCAGGCAATTTGATAATACCTAGAATATCAAAATCAACTGCAGGCGGCAGATCCTTTTCCTATTTGGCGCCCAAACTCTGGAATAACCTACCTAACATTGTTCGGGAGGCAGACACACTCTTGCAGTTTAAATCTAGATTAAAGACCCATCTCTTTAACCTGGCATACACATAACATACTAATATGCTTTTATTATCCAAATCCGTTAAAGGATTTTTAGGCTGCATTAATTAGGTAAACCGGAACCGGAAACACTTCCCATAAAAACCTATGTACTTGCTACATCATTAGAAGAATGGCATCTACGCTAATATTTGTCTGTTTCTCTCTTGTTCCGAGGTCACCGTGGCCACCAGATCCAGTCTGTGTCCAGATCAGAGGGTCACTGCAGTCACCCGGATCCAGTACGTATCCAGACCAGATGCTGGATCAGCACCTAGAAAGGACCTCTACATCCCTGAAAGACAGCGGAGACCAGGACAACTAGAGCCCCAGATACAGATCCCCTGTAAAGACCTTGTCTCAGAGGACCACCAGGACCACACCACAGGAAACAGATGATTCTTCTGCACAATCTGACTTTGCTGCAGCCTGGAATTGAACTGCTGGTTTCGTCTGGTCAGAGGAGAACTGGCCCCCCAACTGAGCCTGGTTTCTCCCAAGGTTTTTTTCTCCATTCTGTCACCGATGGAGTTTCGGTTCCTTGCCGCTGTCGCCTCTGGCTTGCTTAGTTGGGGACACTTCATCTACAGCGATATCGTTGACTTGATTGCAAATAAATGCACAGACACTATTTAACTGAACAGAGATGACATAACTGAATCCAATGATGAACTGCCTTTAACTATCATTTTTGCATTATTGACACTGTTTTCCTAATGAATGTTGTTCAGTTGCTTTGACGCAATGTATTTTGTTTAAAGCGCTATATAAATAAAGGTGACATTGACATTGACATTGACATTGAAGTCAGCTGGCCACGCCTCACTATTTAGCAGATCGAAACTGGGCAGTCCCGCGATAGGCAAACGCAAAACCAAGCGCCACTTTCAGCACATATTTACCAGGGTAAGACACACACAATTTAAACCAAAAACTTTCCTAGCAATGATGATCACACAGTAGTCTAATGAGAAAACGACACAAAACACTCACAAGCTGCTGTGATCATAGCTGGATGCATAGCTGTTGATCATAGCTGGATGCAGCCGATTCCCGCATCTGGTTGAAATCCACTTTCCTCCTGTCCCTTGTGGACCTCTACCTTATCCAGGATGCAAAAACACACTCCTGTAAGTGCCCACCACAGATGAGGAACACAGGAATATTCAAACATAAATTGAACTTTGTTGTTCTCCATCAGTTTGTTTAGTGGGGGGTAGCGAGCAAATGGGTTGTTTTTTAAAGTGAGAGTTTAGATGCTAAAAAATTTACTAGATGTATGTGTAACTCTTGTACATTGAGCATGGGATCATCATTAAGACATTAAAAATGCACACCATTCCAGAGGCCATTTAGCATCCTGGTGAGCACATTTTTTAGGTCTACCTGAGGGCCCTGGGGGATGTGAGATCTGTTAGGATGAGATCACGGGACAGAAATTTCAGAGAAGTACAAAGCTGCAGGTTTAGAGATGCTCAAAAAATGTTATGCACAAAAACAAAATGTTTCCAGAATGTAACCTCGAGCCTGGTTTAAATTTGTAGCTGCTGTTTGGCTTGTACCATCTAATCATGAAGCTATGTAATGCCGAACATCCCTCAGAGTTTCATCTCTAAATGAAAGCCATCATATCGAAAGCCTTTCTAGACACTCGAGGTTGGTATGTGGCACTTTAACCATACTGTATATCTAAGCAACAGCCATTAGGTAGAATTCAACTGGATGGAGTGCTAGACGGGTCCAAAATTCAGTGAAAGATTCAAAGAGTCATTATATGCTATAAAATGCTACATTGCCACTTAAAGGTTACACTGCCTTACACTGAAGACTCTGTACTCTGCTTGTCTTGATTGTGATTTTAAAAGTGCTTTTATCTAATTGTGAGCTATCATTATCCATTCACTAATTCTAATTAAAATCAATGTAAAATTTGTGGTTTGAAACGGAATAGATTGACCTAAACATTTAAATCCATGAGAATAAAATAAAGAGTTGCTAAGTAACACGGCTTGTACATCTGTACACCATTGCTACAGTCCTGTTAGTTGATAATGCACATCAGTGTTGCCTTGTTCAGGGTACCATTTCGATAGTGGCAGGTCTAATCATGGCATCTGTTACTTCATTTTCTCAATGTCAATATGAAGCCTTATCAAAACAAGTAGCCCACGACTAGATAATCCTAATTCTTTGAAGAAAAAAAAATAAACATCTTGTTGCAAAGAAGCAACTTGCATGTTGTCTTATTCTTACACTATATCCCCCTCCAACTTCCATCCTCTCTCTCCCCCTGTTTTTTTCTGAAAGCCACCAAAGAAGAGATTAATCATGAAGGGAAAACTCAACTTCACCCTCTAGCTTCAGGTCACAGTTCTTATTTCGTGTGGAATTGGCTTTCGGAAAGCAGAAGGCCTGCCTGGGGGGCAGGGACCTGATATGAGAGGAATTTGAGAATGAGGCAGAGGGGATTGATTAGCCCACTTCATATCCCCATACTCGCTAAGCACACTCCAGCTGCAATCTAACACACCGCTGAGCTGAATAGACAAGAGAAATTGGATTCCTTCCTAATATTTAACCTTCAAGTCAGCTCTAACAGCTGTTGATGGGTTGCTTTCCCAGGTAGTTACAGAGCAGACTTTTTTTTTTCTTTCCGTGTTGCTGCAGAGAAGGCGAAAAGGATGTGCAGGGTTTTTTTTTTGTGTGTGTGGGTAAGTTATTCAATTAAAGCTGTGCAAGGATCGAGAGCTACTCTAAGGTTAGGGCAGCTGTATTTCAGCAACTTATGATCTAATGTAATGATTCTTATTCACTCACACACACAATCAGATGACAAAAGATGTGACCTCTAATGGACGGACACAATGGTGTTGCTGACCCTGAAACACAGCTCAATTTTATTTCAGGCTGCAGAAAAATATATCCAGTAATGCCACATTCCAACCAATCATCAGATGACGCTGACAGATCTCAGAACAAAGGCCACTGGCATCAATCTGCTCACTCACCCATCTGAAGTCAATCCGTACGGTCATCAGTTTTTTCAGAAAGCCTTCATAACTGTGACTTTGCGCTGGAATCCAACTCAATTAGCCTGATGGGGAATGCAATTAGAAATCTTCTTGGTATATGGTAAAATATAGAACTCCATTCACTGCACTGGCAGGAACTTGTATGAACGCTCAAAAGAGGCACTTTCTATTCATATGCCAATCACCAGGCTTTTAAAAGGTTGACGGCAGTGGCCAGGATTGATGTGCTCTCAAATACTTAGCGGTAAAGAAAGGGACAATTTATTTCCCAGCACAGCCGCTCATTTGACATGGCTAAATTGTGAGCACGTTTAGGATAATTTGATGCTTAGATTTGCAGAATATTAAGAGGGTCTCATTAGCAGATTCACGCGTTTTTCTATTATCACCATTGGGCCCGCTCTGGGCCCGCCTAAAGACACCCACACAAGCACCGACTGTGGCCAGCACCTGCATAAACTCATATCTAATGGCAGTGACAATCTATTCTATACTTGATTCACAAGTACTCTTGACGCATCTGAGTACATTTTAATCAGGAGTTAATAGATTTTCTTCCCCTTTCGAGCCTGGCAAAAAGAAAAACAACAAAGTGGCACTATACTGTAGATTTTTCTTGTGCAAATCTATCTATATCTAAATGCCGCTTCACTTTGAAGTGCTGTTTAGAATTCAACTCTGCTTCTTTGTTTGATTAGGGTCTCTGAGTTGCTTTTATACATCTTTTTTTTATCATTGATTGATGCTTGAGAAGCATTTCTCAATTACAAGATTGTTTTATGTCCAAGAAGTAGTCTGGTCTTGCATTTCAACGGGCCCTCTGATTATTGTATTATAGAAACTCATGGAGTTGAATTCTAGAGGAAATAACCTGATTGCCTGAATCAAAGGGTCGAAATAACTAAAATGTCCTGCAGCTTCAGTCATTTTCAATATAGCAAAAAACAGCAAAAAAAACAAACAGAACTTATCGTTGACGCCAATGTGAAATCTATATGCTACATTGTTGAACTCTGCCTGTGTCAGAAACTTGAACTTTGTATGTTTAGTTATTACATCTACGGTGACGTCAAAACACTGAAAAACACATCACCTTGAGTTCTAATGCCCCAGAAATTAAGTGCAATCGAATAAATACACAAATATCTAACCTCAAGGGAGCTGGCGACAAGAAAAGTGTCTCACAACACCAATTAACTGTGAAGAAAATGAAATAATTATTTCATTCCCTGAAGATAGCCTTTCATCTTATAAATAGTGAATTTTTTTCTGCTTAAACAACATGGCAATGCCAATAATACAGTAAGTTCAGCTAGTCTCTTGGGAATGGCAACATAAAGGCCTTTTTGAGCACACTGTGGGTCTCAACATGAACTGAGACTGTGGCACACCTCACCTAGAAACCTTCGCAATTTGCATTCCTTGTGTCTTAACACCACACTGCCTCATCCCAAAGAAGCCACTCGGAGGAATGCATAATTATACTTCCTTACTTCCCCTCTCTTCCCTCATCTGCACTCATGCTCATGCTCCAGTTCAAACAGAGGAGAAATCCACATTCAACTTTCAAGTTACTCCCTTCTAATTACTTTTGCTATTTACTTTTTCCTGAGGCTGATGGGTAAATCAGAGTGTCCTCTTTTATGTTTAGATACATATGTTTGGGTTCGGGCAGTATGTAGAAAACAAAAAGTGAAGTCACGTTGACGTTAACTGGGGTTATTTCTATTTCCGCTATGGCTGGTGTTTATGAGTTTACAGCCACTGCATGTTCTGCAGCTGTGAGATTTACATCTGAATACATGGTGATCTAAGAATTGAATGCAAATGCAAATTAATTTGCAGTGTTCTGCCTCAGGACTTTACTCTAAACTGCAGTCTCACTTTCTGGTGTTCCTGTCCATGAGACATCTCTCTCTTTCTCTCGTGTAGACGTCTCACTATCTCACTTCCACCTATTCATTTTTCTCCTTGTGTAACCGGCTATACCAATCACCATCTTTTTTCCTTGTTCTAATTAAATATGTTTTCTGAGCCCTTTTAAAAATCCAGTTTCATCCAAATACACATCTAATTTTTCATTTGCTTTTGTAGATGATATAAGACATCAACTCAATAATTTATAAAATTACTTTTCCCATTCATTTCCTTCTATCTATAATTGATCTTCTCAGTTGAAATTTCTGTTCCTCTCACTCAGCCTGACTCGCAGAGGGGCTGGTTGACATAACTGCACAGGGCTAAGGAGTGTGGGTCGATACCCACCTCAAGACCAGATCTTTCTCTCTCTGACACACTCAGTGCTATCTCTCACACCCCTCCACCACAACATGTGCCAGTGAGGTCTTCTGATATATCAGATGACTGAGGTCTGTAGTTGGTGAAGCATTCAATGTCTTCAAACACTAAAGGTGCTAAATAAAATTTCCAAAATTAACTACTTGGTTCAAATAACTTTTCTGTGTCCGCCCTTGGTCAGCCACATATACTCATGCTGTTATGTTGCTATGCTGCAGAAATCAAACAATGTTATCATGTTGCCTTTACTGACTTCACATTGTTCTACTTATTACAAGTCTACTACACAACAGATTAATGTGGCAATGAAAATGTAACATTGATTTATTATCAATTTAACTTTTATAATTCTATATAATATTTTATTATTTTACCTGTCCATTACTATTTATAAAACAATTACAGTAGCATGAAACAAGGTGACAACAATATTAATACTAATACTACTACTAATAATAATTCATTACATTTATATAGTGCTTTTCTAGACACTCAAAGCACTTTACATTGTCAGGGGGATCTCCTCATCCATCCCCAGTGTGCAGCATCCACCTGGATGATGGATGGCAGCCATATTGCGCCAGAACGCCCACCACACACCAGCTTATTGGTGGAGAGGAGACAGAGTGATGAAGCCAATCAGAAGATATGTGGATGATTAGTAGGCCATGATGGTCAGATGCCAATGGGCAAATTTGGCCAGGATGCCGGGGTTACACCCCTACTCTTTTTCGAAAGGGGTTTTTAATAGCCACAGAGAGTCAGGGCCATGGTTTAACATCTCATCCGAAGGACGGTGCTTGTTGACAGTATAGTGTCCCCATCACTATACTGGGATGCTAGGACCCACACAGACCAGAGAAATTATTGTTTTTGGTCCCCTGAAATTGAGAAACGGGCTTATTAAGGAACTTGGCAATCATTTCCCCTCAGTTTCTTCTCAGGTCAGGAACCTAGGTGTCATCTTGGACTCTGAATTATGCTTAACCAAGCAAATAAATTCGATTGTTAAAAATAGTTTTCATCAACTACGGATTATTTCTAAATTTGGAGAAGGTCATTCATGCTTTTATCACATCGCGTTTAGATTTTTGCAACTCCTTGTATTTGGGCCTTCCTCAGTCAACCATTTCTTGCCACTGGATATTCACCTTGCACCTTCTATTATCATTTTTAAAAAGAGGCTGAGAACATATCTTTTCTCCCAGGCGTTTAAATCTAATCTTAGTACTGTGTTTTTTAGTATAATGTCTTCCATGTTGTTTTATTCTTATTTTATTTTTTATTTATTTATTATAATTTTTTAAATACTCTGTTCAGCACTTTGGTCAGCTACGCTGTGTTTAAATGTGCTATATAAATAAAATGTACTTACTTACAGTGTTAAATGGCTGTTAACAGGGTGATATGGCTCCCGAGATATGGTGATATGGCTGCTTACTAGTAATAGTAATACTTTAGGTTTATAGGTCATATTTACTACAATAGATATATTTGTACAAAACAAGTAAGAGTGTGTATGCAGTGTGATACGAGAGACATGAAAGTAATGCCAGTTAAGCATTAAGCACAACTTCAGTTAAGGCCTTTCACACTGAAGGCAGCAAGCAATGAAGCCTCCATGCCAATGCTTTCCTCATGTCTCTCTTTAGGGCTTTTCACACTGCGCTTAACCCCGGTTTATTATCATCGTTCTAAACACTGCTTTTAACTTTTGGTAAAAGAACATTTCAAGTGGGGTTAGCAATGTTTTTACCCTAGGTTATGGAACCCTGCTCAAGAGCAGTGGATGTGGTGAAAGAACAGGGCACGCCAAAAGGTAGGGGGCATGGATAAATGTTAAGGTTAGGGTTACACAGTGTACAAAATCACATACTTCCCTACTATATAGCATGCGAAAACAAGTTTTTTTGTGTCTGTCCCCTTTAAATGAAAATGAGCTGGGCCTCCAACCTCCCTTTTCAGAAGAGTGCGGAGCTTGTGGTGACCGTGTTACTGATCCTCACAATGCTTCCAAATGCAATTTTTAACTACCACATTCCTATTTATGATCATTCTGGTAGCATGTGAAGGCAGCATTAGTGAAAACAGGCAGAGACAATGGTTTAGCAACATTATCCTTAAAGAGAGCCAAGAAGCTCTTTTGGAAAACAAAATATGAGGCATGATGCTTACTTTGATTGGAGTCTGGATGTTTGTGCACGAAGCATTGGTATCGATCCCCCTTTGGAAGCAATCTTTGCACAACTCCAGGAAAATAGAGAAATCTGGAACTGCTAGTTTGTAGAGACAATTTATGATTTATTAGGATTATAAAACAATGAGTGGGTGGATTTTTACCATGATAGTCTGGTTGTTTTCACACACTGCGGCCACACAACTGTGTTCAAACACCTTATAAAAGTGATTTTTGCATTCTATGTGTCACGATCATTAGCTGGAGTGCCCATGAACTTCAGTAGAGGGCACTCCACTCAGGACCATTCCACCCATCAACCACCAGATGTCACCATATCATCACTTGGACACTAGCACCTCTCATACTGTTGCACCACACCCAAACTACATCTCCCATGAGGCACTGCATCACTATCACTTTGCCACACCTGCACCTCATTCAACAGCTAATCTCCTTGACACACCTGCACCTCATTTACACACTCATATAAGCAGCACTCACACACAGTCACTTTGCGAAGTCTTGATTTGCTAGTCAGTCTTTTCCAAGCGTTTTCTCCCTGTCTCCTGGTTCTCCTTCTAGTTTCCTGTTTGGCTCCCCGACCCTGGACTGTGTACCCCGTTTATGATCGTTCTCTGCCTGCCTCGACCCTAGCCTAGATATTGTTTCTGCCTCAGCCTAAGCCCTGTGTTTTGTCATTGCTTTTGTCATTCCGGCTAATAAAAACCTGCGAATGGATCCGCATGCCTCTGATTCTCTCTGCGTAACACTATGGCACCTTTAAATTTTGGCGCCATTGTGATGACGCATGACACGTGACAACATCAACATGGCAATGTAGTCACCCGAATTCCATACATACTACCCATATTCATATTACATAGAACATACTTTTTCAACAGTCGGGAAGTATGTTCAAATTCAAATGTAGTACCTACTCAAGCAGTATGCAATTTCGAATGCAGCATATCGTCCCCTTGGGATTACTAGGTACTATCTGACATTTTTGTCAAAATTTAGTTATTCCCATATTGTTATTCTGTGACAATTTATTAACATTATGAGATATTTTTTTATGTTGTATACATTATGGGATTTTTATTTAAAAAAACAATAAGGTTCTATCTACACAGTCGAATATGGCTTGGGCCATGTTGATGGCCTCATGAATGTAAACATTCAGCAAGTTGAACGAGAAGAAGCAGAGTTCGGAGAAAGAAAAAAGATGTTGTGGGATTTACAGGGATACCCCAAATAGGGATACCAGGGACCGGTATGTGGACAAAAAATCGACACTATTAACAGTTTGGATCCATATAAAAAATTCCAAACAAAGAGTGGAGCACCGACGACGACTTGCTGCCGCACTTTTGCATTACAGATATCTTCAGCTACCTTGTTTGTTTTGTGAGCGCCTACACTTCAGAATAGTTCCGAAGCTACAAGTCATTGGAGTCTCATGTGCAGTTCACAAATGGAGCTGCAGATCATAAAGCCAGCAAACAGTATACAGTAATCCGGACAAAGGTAAGCTGAGCTCCACCTAGCTGCTAGTTAAGTAACTGTTAGTGCTAACAACCACTCACAAATGTACTTTTAACTATGCGTTTCAAAAGTGTAGTTAGTAACTGTCAACCCTCCCATTTTTTCTGGGGTTCTCACGTATTTGAGCTCTTTTCCCGCTGTCTTCCGTTTTAGTATTTTCCTGTAAAATATCCTGTTATTCCCTCCAGCGTTGGCTTTTTAAAGATATAAGCGTGGTTGTTACGAGAGCATGAATTCATGCCAATCTGTAAGCAAAGTCACATTAGATCTAGCTTCAAAACTGGCTTAGTTAATGCAGCAGTTTTGTAGTACGAATTTTTGCTGTCAGCAGAGGGATAGCAACAGAAAGATGAATGTTGAAATTTTCCCGTATTTTGGATGATTAACCTGGGAAGTTTCCCTTATTTCCAATGTTCAATGTTGAAAGGGAGTACGTCTAAACACTGTGCAGTAAAGGAGGCCATCAACATGGCGGACACGCCAAGTAATGACGTCACGACATCCAAGCCCTATGGAATGCAAAAACTTTGAAGCTCAATATCTCAAAACTACTCGGAATGCAGATAGAACCTTATAATTCCAAGGGGACGATATTATATTAGTTTCTGTTGTACCTTTGCCACGCCCAACACAGTGTTAGAATGTTATGGCTAGACGCTTAGCAACAGACATCCAATCGTGTGCCTTATTCACGTGCATTGGAACTTTTCTGCTTTGAGGGGAAAAATGTCAAATGGTGATGCAAAACAAATAGAGCGTGGAGTGATGGAGATGGAGTGGAAAAAAGGAGTTTATTTTTTTTACATTTATAGTCCGAAAAGTAGGAAAAACTTGATGCAGTTGTCAAAATCAGTGTTGGGGAAAGTTACTTTTAAAAGTAATGCATTACAAAATTGCGTTACTTCCTATAAAAAGTAACTACAATTACGTAATTACATTACGTAGTTACTTTTTATTGAAAGTAATGCATGATATTACTTTTGCATTACTTTTTAAAACTGGGCTGGGCTTGCTTGTTTGCTTTTAATATAAAAAGTAAAATTTTTGGCAAATGTAAAAGCTCTTTCACACCAAAAGCCTCAGGCTGAAGGAAATGTAAATTCATGTTTGTACAGTAGAACACAGAAGAAGAAAGTTCAACACTCTTCAGCAATAAAAAAAGATGAAGAAATGTTAGTTTATCTTGTGTAATTTTTGCTTAGTATGGTTGAATTTGAGCATCAAAGGTCAGCAGTAAATTGGTTAATAAAAATGGATTCAATACATGAGACGATTTTGCGATTTTTTTTTTTCTTCCTTTTTTTATGTTTAGGAGTGTTACAAGCTCTTGGTGCATAATGAAGATCTGTAAAGTTGCAAAGACTAAAGTCTCAAATCTTCCAAATAAATATTCTTTATCAAAGTTAAGACTCTGCCACACAACCCTAAAATGGCTCATTTAAACACGCCCCCACATATCACTATGTGGAAATATTTGCCCAAATCTTTACGCAAAGAACAAAGGCGTGGTTTCAGTAACCGCAGTTAGTGTTGAAGCAGGCCTTCCGAAAGTAGATGAATCTATGAATCTTTAAGAATCTTTAACAGAACAGCATCGTATTTTATGGACGATTGTTTTGTGAACCTAGGAGAAGAGATCATTCTGACTTTGCTACGACAATCTGGTGCTTCTGAATCAGCTACTGGAAGTACTATATGTTTTGTTATTAGTTTAAGTATTTGCTGTTGACTGTTCAAATGCAGAGTTTTGCATGTCGCGTTTGTGTGTGTGTGTGTGTGTGTGTGTGTGTGAGAGAGAGAGAGAGAGAGAGAGAGAGAGAGAGAGAGAGAAAGAGAGAGAGGGGGTCACACAGTGGAGTCAGCTGTCTTAACCATCTGTGGCTTGTGTACTGCAAACACATACAAGCTTCATCACTGTGTCTGTCACGCCACTCTGTTCCTCTTTCGGGTTTGAACTGATGGTAAAACTAAGGACATTATTAACTGTCTTTACATTTATTTTAAAAGAAGAAGCTAGTGATTATGGAAAGGGGCGTTACATTTCCGAGTGCTTGCACTGGGTCAGTTGGCCAATCAGAGCAGACTGCGCTTGTCGGAAGGAGGGACTTTGTATAAAACAATGCGTTTGAGAGAGGCGGGGCATAGAGGACCTACAATAATGTACAGTATTTTCAAAATAATGTGTTTTTTGAACATTAAAACATGTCAACATATTCTATTACACCAAATACACAAAATAATGATCTTGAAAATAGCATTATATGACCCCTTTAATATATTTAATTATTGAAGCTTTGAGTCCTATTCTGAGTTGCTTTTAATTGTTTTTATACATTTTGAGGAAAACTAAATCTGATTTTTTTTTATTTTCTTTTTTTTTTGTGAGTGCATGAGATGAATTAATGCATGTTCACATTTAGTCTCGAACTAAAGTAACATCTTACTCCCAATTTCTCTCAACAAGAGGACAGGAGATCTTTCAATCAATAAAAAGGAAAATGTAGAACTTGTATACAACCCATGTTTTGTTTTAAGTTTATGTTTGTTCTGTTTAAATTGTTTACTTTAAACATTGTTAACTATTTTTTTTTTTTTTTTTTTTTTTTTTCATATCCTTGTAACTTTGGACATATTTTTCTTTGGAATTGATCATACACGTAAGGATGTGTGAATGTTATGATCCCCTGTAAAGGGTATTGTATCGGTGTGGAAGTAATTGTTGTAAATGGGGATCTGAAGAACATTCAAAATAAAAAAGAAGTAACTAAAAAGGAAAATGTAACTGGCGTTACTTATTTGAGAAAGTAACTCAGATATTTTCTTGTAAATTAAAAAAAAAGTTACTTAACTAGTTACTTGAAAAAAAGTAATCTGATTACGTAACTCACGTTATTTGTAATGCGTTACCCCAAATGCTGGTCAATATAGATATGATAAGAGGATGCGCTATGCTAGAGCCTTTAACATAAAGTCACATAGGCCTACTGAGTTCATCCAATCAGTGATGCTGACACCACAAACATGCAAATAAGAATTTTAACCCGGGGTTTAGTAAGGTACAATGTGAAACTTCAATGTATGAATACCCAGGATTAGTAGTTAACTTCAGGTAAAGTATAAGCAGTGTAAAACGTGAAACAAGATAATCCCAGATTCTGTTTACCTGGGGTTTAGAATGACCCAGGGTTAACTTTTTTAAGTGAATATCAGGAAATATCTGACCGCTAAACGAGTGTGAGCGTGATATGGCGTGAGCGAGCAGTCAGAAACTAGTATTATAGCAAGACATGTTAAAATGTTTAACCTATTTTGAACATTTGAAACCATATCACTGTCAGTACAAAAATGTTTTACCTGCTGCCGTCCTTATTACCATCAACAATAAGGTATTCTGGAAAAAATTATATGTTTAGTTCTATTGCTGCTTCTCATTCAATGCAGTAATCAAAATAGATGATTTGTGTACCTATCAGATAATTTTATGTGATAAGACCTTTAAAAAAAAGGCAAAAGGCAAAAGGTTGTATAAACATTGAAGGTGTGTGACTTAATGGGTTCTATTTAGTTCTCAAACACTGGATAATGACAGAACAAAATATTTTATGAAATAATCACTCTGGTTTGTACGAAAGCATAGAGAATTAAGCTCTTTTCTTGATCTTCTTTTCAGCAACTCACGCTGAGTGACTGTGAAGAAGAGGAAAGAATAATAAGTCCAAAAGAGAAAGATGAACAAAGAAGGGGAAAAAATAACAGTCTTGGCAAATTGAACCATAATTAAATGCTTACAAAATTCCATGCTTAGCTCGTTTCAAAATCACGTGGCTCTCTTAGGCAATTTCCTTTCTTTAATTACAATTTCCTGTGTGGTTTGACATTTCCAATGCAATCTTCTAGGAAGACCCGTTTATGATTTATTATTCATGCCTCTATCACAATGTCAGTCTGCAGAAATGAGTTTATAAAGAAAGAGCTCAAATAATTATGGCCTTTGACCAATAAAGCAGGCTCATTATTGCAGGCCACAGGAAAGATTAACATTTCTGACAACCAGATCCTGAAAGATTAGTGGGGGAGGGGGATTGTTTCAGTTTCTATTAAGTAAGCAGTTGTTCTTATTCAAAACTTGATCTTCTTACAAAGACTGAAAGAAAATACAGAAGGAGGTTGTATAAATCTTACCAAGATTTCATAGGAATCCAAGCAAGCCAAGTCTAATAACTATAGTCTTTATAACTTGAAAATGCAGCTGCTTTTTGGAGCACAGAAATACATGAAAAGACAGACTCATAGATTTTCCTTCGGCAACACATAAGTCAAGTTAAAAAAGAATTACTCTTTATTTCTCTGGCAACTGTCTGACATCTTTTTGCTGATACTGCTTTTTAGGTTTCACCATATAACAGACACACTTTCCGAAACACATTACAATCAGGGGAATACAAAAGATGTCTCTCTTCCCCAAACTGAGCAACATTCCCTTGGGAATAAAACTATATTTGCAGTAAAAGAAAAAAATGTACATCTCTTCATAGGTCTTAGGCAAATTGAGATTAGTACTGGTGTCTGATGCCTACAATCACTTCCTAGTCAATGGATCATGTTTTAACACCATCCCTGATCCATCACCATGCTGGGAGTCATATCAATACTTAGCCATTTTCCCATTTGTGGAAGATGAACAGATCAATTCATTTATAGCTATCTTTGCCTGACATCTGTTTGGGAGATTAGAACTTATTGGCAGCTTGTCTGATAGAAGGCACAAGGTTCATTAAGTCAATGGAATCCTTAATCAATTGAAAAACTTCAAGTAGCTCTCTCACCATAAGAGCTTCATCTGCTCTGTGGAGGCACTTAAGATACATTTAAAATAAGGCCTGTGGTACAGATTGGACTGTATTGCATTTAACTGTAAAAGCAAAAACTTTCTTAAAGACATGGGATGTTATGGTTCATTACATTTGGTGGCAAAGTCTCTTGCACAAACAATGTATCAAGTATTTCTGCTTGGGTAAATGTATTTTGTTGTTTTGCAGAGCTTTGTTTGTATGGTGTATTTAAATTGGTAGGGAAATAACAGAATGCCTGCCAATCCCAAAGACAAGCTCTTCTCATCAAGTGCCAGCTGAAATGTACACTGACTCTTTGAAGGTCACGCTCTCAAACACCATGCAAAACAAAATATCAACTTTCAAATCTCCCCTATTATAAATAATGACCAAACATACACCAAACTGAATACAGATAACATGGATTCTCTGTGTCCTTGTCCACTACAACCCTCTCCCACTCTCCACTCCCCCGCTGATAGGGGCTCTTTCCCTGGTGATTCTTAAACACTTCTGACCACCTGGATGGTTCTCCATCTGAATGCGTGCGGTGTGTAGGGCGGCCTCTGTGTGCAGTTGGAAATAGGTCTGGACCCTGCTGATTGATCGTTAAGTGTAGTCCATGAGCCCATCATGCAGCTCCCACTTAACAGCCTCCACCACATAAAGCAATCAGTAGATGTTACTGAGAGTCCCTGTGGGAGCAGCTCTACAGTGATTGATCTGCACTAGACCTCCAGGGGTGTATTCCAGAAAGGAGGTTCAACAAACTCTGAGTTAAAACTTGAACTCTGAGTTGACTTACCCTGAGATTTCAGTTTCAGAATGTGTGTGTGTGTGTGTGTGTGTGTGTGTGTGTGTGTGTGTGTGTGTGTGTGTGTGTGTGTGTGTGTGTGTGTGTGTGTGTGTGGCAGCAGAAAGAAATTAAACATAAAACATAATTCAATCAGGTAAAGCTTCAAGCGTGAAATGGGTGTAGGCTAACATTACATGACTTTACAAATATTTGACAATCAATAAATATCATTCAGTGTATATATATTTCAATGTTCATATGCTTTTCCCACATAGTCTAATGCTTTTTCACATAGTTAAATGTTGTCTTATCCAACATGCTGCATTTCACAATTAGGGTAATGAAAAACATTTAACTTCAATTTAGTACACAACAACAAGAAGGCAGAGACTCGTAAAATGGGAGGAGAACCTGCACCAGCATGACTGAGAGATAAAGAGGAGATGGCCACATAATCTTGTTTCCATTTTCATTAAGAGTATTTTTCTGACCCAATGGCAATTAATTTAACTTGTTTACCCCAGGAAACAAGATTAAATATTGTATATATATATTTTTCTTATATAGAAAATGCATCATGATTTAAGAATTTTTTTAATATTTGTACTTGAAATAAGGCAAAAATCTCAGCAATAAAAGCAATTTTTGCAGCGTGAATGAATGAGGTATTTAAACATTGCTCATTCTTTAAAAAGGGGGAGGAGAATGAAAGAAACTCGAAGAAAACCAGAGTGAGTTACTATATTAACTTACCGAGAGGTTACTTTTGTCTTTTATTGGAAAGGAAAACACTGAGTTCCCCATCGAGGGAGAGACGATGCGTCGATAACGCCTTGGGAACGCATTCTGCGTGAGTGCGTCTGAAGCATCCATGTCAACTAATCCAATGGCGAGAGTGAGCGTCAGGAGTGACGTCACGACCAGGAATTGATAAAAACCCCAACCGGAGCAACCGGTGTTAACTTTCTGTGCCTCAGCAAGCGATCTGTGTCAAACCTGTCTGTCATATTTACTGTTGTCTTGTTCTAAAGTTTATATACATGGCGAAGCAACTATTCAAACAGTGTGCTTCTCCCTGCCCGCGTTATTTAACGGTTGGGGATACACACTAGCTTTGTGTAGTTTGTTTGGGAGTGGAGCATGCGGTATCAGCCTTCGAGGAGACTGATTGCCCGCATTGTGAGAAGCTTTCGCTTCGCATGCTCCGCTCCCGCTTGTCACTCTTTGATGAGAAGAGCGGCGAGTCTCGTGCTCCTCAGGGTGCAGGACCCGCTTCTGCCGAGGCAGAACAGAGAATGCATTCCTGAGAATGCATTCCCGTCTATTAAGAACCCGACTTTGCCCACGAAGCCTTTAAAGATCACATCAAATTTAGTGGGTAAAGCTTACACAGCAGCGGGTCAGGCGGGAGCTTGCCTTCACTCGATGGCTTTGCTTCAGGCTTATCAGGCTGAGCTGCTGGGGGAGTTAGATAACAGTGAGGGAGTCAGCCGTGACGTAATTCGTGAACTTCGTCTGGCTACGGATTTATCTCTCAGGGCGACTAAAGAAACAGCATGTGCTATTGGTAGATCTATGGCTGCTTTGGTTTCTACAGAAAGACACCTTTGGCTTAATCTTTCAGATATTAAAGATAAAGATAGATCTTTTCTTTTAGACGCTCCCATTTCTCATGAAGGTCTGTTTGGTGATGCTGTGAATGAAGTGGTTGAAAGATTTCAAGAAAATAAAAAGCAATCTGAAGCTTTTAAAAGTGTTCTCCCTCGCCGATCTAATCCTCCTGAGGCTGCTGGGCGTGCAAGGCAGCCCCAGCCGTCATGCTCCTCATATCGTGTTTTTCAAAAAGAGAGTGTTGCTTCTCGCGCTCCTCCTCAAAAATCACGGGGACCGAGCCAGCACTCACAGCCAAAGCAATCTAAGCAGAAGCCGGATCTGAGGACCGTTCTTCTCGCTAAGAAAGCTTCGGCTCAGAAGTAAAGGTCCTGACGCCAAATGGGTCAGACCTGTGAGGGCAGCCCCAATCGAGACGGTGCGGTGTACACCTCAGTATACGGTGCCTGTCCGGTCTCGGTGCTCTCACGGGGCCGTCCTGCCAACCCCGCCACCCTTGATGCCTCGGGGCGCAGCGGTCTCCAGCGGGTCTCTGGCGCTGTGTCTCCCAGACGCTGCGTCAGGCTCGCTCCCTCTGAGGGGGGTTCAAGAGCAGTTAGCTCGGGTGGTTCCTGCGCTTCGGCTTTAGGTCCCCGAACTAGCGGTTCAAATTACACCAGAGGCCAGCCTCGAGAGGCTGGTACCCTTAGTAGAATGTCTGACAGAATGGAAAAGTCTGCCGAATACATCTCAATGGGTCCTGCAGATAGTAGAGAAGGGTTACAGAATCCATTTCGGTTCTCGTCCCCCACGCTACAACTGGGTGTTGCTCACAGTAGTGCATCCCGAGCAGGCTCTGGTCATGGAGCAAGAAGTAAAATCTCTTTTAGCGAAAAATGCTATAGAGCAGGTGTATCCTCCCGACAGGGCATTGGGTTTTTACAGCCGTTATTTCATTGTTCCAAAAAAGGATGGAGGGCTGCGTCCCATTTTACATCTTCGTCTGTTGAATCGTACACTTCAGAAATTAAAATTCAAGATGCTGACACTCAAACAGATCGGACTCAAATCAGATCCGAGGACTGGTTCGTCACGATACACCTAAAAGATGCGTACTTCCATATCTCCATCCTTCCTCAGCACAGGAAGTTCCTAAGGTTTTCTTTCGGGGACAAAGAATACCAGTTTCGGGTACTTCCTTCGGTCTAGCTCTCTCACCCCGCACATTCACAAAGTGCATAGATGCAGCTCTGGCCCCGCTCAGGCTGCAGGGCATTCGTATTCTGAATTACCTGGACGACTGGTTGATTTTAGCAGAATCAGAACAGTTGGCGGTTCGGCATCGAGATGTCGTCCTCGCTCATATGCAGAAGTTGGGTTTGAGGCTCAATACCAAGAAGAGTGTGCTATCTCCATTACAGAGGACCACTTTTCTTGGGGTGCATAGGATTCGGTCACGATGTGAGCCACTCTTTCACCCGTTCGTATAGCCAATATCCTCACAGCCACATCAGAGCTAAAGCTAGGCCAGTCACGCACTGTGAAACAGTTCGAAAGATTGTTGGGTCTCATGGCAGCAGCGTCCAATGTGATCCCCTTTGGCCTGCTGGGCATGAGACCTTTACAGTGGTGGCTCAGGACCAGAGGGTTCTCCCCGAGGGGAAACCCACTTCGTACGATCAAGATCACACGGCGGTGTCTCCGCGCCTTGGTCATATGGAGAGAACACTGGTTCCTGTCCCAGGGTCCGGTATTGGGAGCTCTTTGTCATCGGGTTTCTATCTCGACAGATGCTTCCCTTACCGGCTGGGGAGCGGTAATGGAAGGCCGCTCAGCTCAGGGTCTGTGGGAGAGCCATCATCAGTCCTGGCACACCAACTGCCTGGAGATGATGGCTGTCTTCAAGGCTTTGAGGCACTTCCTGCCAGACCTGAGGGACCATCATGTGCTAGTCCGCACAGACAATACTTCGGTGGTCTCTTACATCAACCGTCAAGGGGGTCTGCGCTCGTGCCCACTCTGCAAATTAGCGCACCAGATCCTCCTGTGGTCCCTGGGGAAATTACACTCTCTGAGGGCAGTGTATATACTAGGGACTCAGAATATTGGAGCAGACACCCTGTCGAGGCAGGGGCTGAGGCCAGGGGAATGGAGACTTCACCCCGAGGTGGTGGAGCTCATATGGGAATCTTATGGCCAAGCAGAAGTGGATCTGTTTGCGTCTCAGCACACGACGCACTGTCCACTATGGTTCTCCCTTACTCATCCAGCCCCCCTGAGGGTTGGACGCTATGGTACAGACTTGGCCGAGGCTATGTCTTGATATAGATCCAAGATGGCGCCGCAGATGGCTGCTTCAGTGCTTGGCTCTCCAGTGTTTGTACTGTTTTTGTTCGTTTTTCCTGTTTTTTGTTTAACAAACACGATCAGTTTCACCAGGGATGAACTGCTGAACATTCGGCAGAACACACCACATGATATTTTTCCGGATTTCTATTATACAGACGTTTTACTGAACATTGTTATCGGAGGAGCAGCGGCGCTGATCAAGCGCTTCAGGACGCGCAGACGGGGAAAGCGAGCGGGAGCGCTCGTCAGACTCAGGAAGCGCGGATTTCGAACGCCGTTGCCTAGCATCCATCTCGCAAATCTCCGCTCTCTACCCAACAAAACGGACGAACTCCTTCTGCTCTCTCGGACAAATAAGGATTTCTCTCACTCTGCTGCTCTGTGTTTCATGGAAACCTGGCTGAATGACGCCATACCGGACAGCGCACTCCATCTGCCGGGCTTTCAGCTGTTCAGAGCGGACCGCGAAGCAGAATCAACGGGGAAATCGCGCGGCGGCGGGACATGCTTTTACATCAATGAACGGTGGTGTACAGATGTAACTGTATTAAAGAAGATGTGCTGTCCTGATCTAGAAACGCAGTTTATCAACTGCCAGCCGTTCTATTCGCCGCGGGAGTTTCACTCGTTCATTCTGGTTAGTGTTTACATCCCTCCTCAAGCGCAAGTAAGTCTGGCTTTACAGAAACTCGCTGAGCACATCACAGACACAGAACAACAACACCCGGACTCTGTTTTAATCATTCTTGGGGACTTTAATAAAGCCAATCTCTCCCGTGAACTGCCAAAATACAGACAGCATGTTACCTGTCCCACCAGAGACAGTAATATACTGGATCACTGTTACACCACAATAAAGGATGCATATCACTCTGTTCCACGAGCAGCTTTGGGACGTTCTGATCACTGTCTGGTTCATCTTATACCGACCTACAAGCAGAAACTTAAATCTGCTAAACCTGTAGTAAAGACTGTGAAGAGATGGACCAGCGAAACAGAGCAGGATTTACAATCTTGTTTTGACATCACAGACTGGAGCGTTTTTGAAGCTGCTACCACCGATCTGGACGAACTCACAGAGACCGTAACATCCTATATTAGTTTCTGTGAGGATATATGCATTCCTACCAGGACTTATTTAACATTCAACAATGATAAGCCATGGTTTACAGTAAAACTCAGACACCTTCGTCAGGCCAAAGAGGATGCCTACAGAAATGGGGACAGGGTCTTGTACAATCAGGCCAGGAACACACTGAACAAAGAGATTAGAGCGGCTAAAAAGACCTACGCTAAAAAGTTGGAAGACCAGTTTACTTCCAACGACTCTACTTCAGTTTGGAGAGGACTGAGAGCCATCACAAACTACAAGACACCATCCCCTTGCACTGAGGCTAATCAACGACTTGCTAACGACCTGAATGAGTTTTATAGTAGATTTGAAACCCCCAACACCCACTCTGACCATCTCCCTACACAACCATTAACACCTCCTGCAATCCCCCTCTCCATACCTCCTGCTCTTCAAATCTGTGAAGATGATGTGCGCCAGGTCTTCAAGAAAAACAAAAGAAGAAAAGCACCAGGCCCAGATGGCGTTACACCAGCCTGTCTGAAAACCTGTGCTGACCAGCTGGCCCCCATCTTTTCACAGATCTTCAACAGATCTCTGGAGTTGTGTGAAGTGCCTTCCTGCTTCAAACGCTCAACCATAATCCCCATTCCAAAGAAACCCAAGATAACAGGACTTAACGACTACAGACCTGTGGCTCTAATGTCTGTCGTCATGAAGTCGTTTGAAAAACTGGTTCTGGCTTGAAGGACATCACTGGACCCTTACTGGACCCCCTGCAGTTTGCGTACCGAGCAAACAGGTCCGTGGATGATGCAATCAACATGGCATTGCACTTCATCCTGCAACATCTGGACAAAACAGGGACTTATGTGAGGATCCTGTTTGTGGACTTTAGTTCGGCTTTCAACACCATCATCCCAACAACCCTCCAGACCAAACTGACCCAGCTCTCTGTTCCTAGCTCTATCTGTCAGTGGATCACCAGCTTTCTGACAGATAGGCAACAGTTAGTGAGACTGGGGAAATTCATGTCAAACAGCTGCTCCACCAACACTGGTGCCCCTCAGGGATGTGTTCTCTCCCCTCTGCTCTTCTTCCTGTACACCAACGACTGCACCTCTAAAGACCCCTCTGTCAAGCTCCTGAAGTTTGCAGACGACACTACAGTCATCGGCCTCATCCAGGACGGCGACGAGTCTGCTTACAGACAGGAGGTTGAGCAGCTGGCTGTCTGGTGCAGTCTTAACAACCTGGAGCTGAACACGCTCAAAACAGTGGAGATGACTGTGGACTTTAGGAGAAACCCCCCTGCACTTTCCCCACTCACCATCATGAACAGCACTGTGACTGCAGTGGAGTCATTCAGATTCCTGGGAACCACCATCTCTCAGGACCTGAAGTGGGACAATCACATTGGCTCCATTGTGAAAAAAGCCCAACAAAGGTTGTACTTCCTTCGCCAGCTGAGGAAGTTTAACCTGCCACAGGAGCTGCTGAAACAGTTCTACTCAGCCGTCATTGAGTCAGTCCTGTGTACTTCAATTACTGTCTGGTTTGGTTCAGCTACAAAATCAGATATCAGAAGACTACAGAGAACTGTTCGGACTGCTGAAAGGATTATTGGTGCTCCCCTGCCCACCCTCCAAGAACTGTACACATCCAGAGTGAGGAAAAGGACTCAGAAAATCACTCTGGATCCCTCACATCCAAGTCACCCCATCTTTGAACTTTTGCCATCTGGCCGGCGCCTCAGAGCCGCAAATACAAGAACAGCAAGGCACAAGAATAGTTTCTTCCCCCAGGCAATCTACCTCATGAACAGTTAAATGTTTCCCACTTAAACTTATGCAAAAATGTGCAATATCCTTATATTTATTTGTTACCCCTCCATCCTAGAACATTCCTGCATCTCACTCAATCCTATTCCATTATCATTTATAGCACGATTGTTTATACACTTATTTATTTGCCAATTTGTAAATCTCCTGTAAAGGTTTTTTTTTTTTTTCTGTGTGTTGTTGTCTCTGTTTACTGGAAGCTTATGTCACTAAAACAAATTCCTTGTATGCGCAAGCATACTTGGCAATAAAGCTCTTTCTGATTCTGATTCTGATTCTGATGTCTGTACGCCTTTTCCCTTGTTGCTCTGCTCCCAGGAGTTCTGGAGAGAGTCCACCAGGACGGAGTAAGTCTACTTCTCGTAGCTCCACACTGGCCGAGTCGAATCTGGTTTGCGGACCTGATTCATCTCCTCGACGGTCCTCCCTTGGAGATCCCGATCAGG
Organism: Carassius carassius; assembly: GCF_963082965.1. Classification (NCBI taxonomy): domain Eukaryota; kingdom Metazoa; phylum Chordata; class Actinopteri; order Cypriniformes; family Cyprinidae; genus Carassius; species Carassius carassius. The sequence continues at coordinate 16,873,865 of NC_081756.1, read as the reverse complement.
AAAGACCTTCTATCTCAGGCCGGGGGCACTATATTTCACCCCCGGCCAGAGATTTGGAAGCTTTGGGTGTGGCCTCTGAGGGGGCGCAACTCATAGAGAGTGGTCTCTCCACTGAGGTTGTGGAGACCATTCTTAGCTCCAGAGCTCCAGCTACGAGGAAACTTTATAGACTCAAATGGAATGTTTTTTCTTCTTGGTGTTACCAACATCAGTGTGACCCCGTCCACTGCTCTGTTGGCTCAGTTCTTGAGTTTTTACAAGACCGCTTCACTTCTGGTCTATGTCCATCCACCTAAAGGTTTACGTGGCGGCCATATCGGCTTTCCACGCCCCAGTGGGTGGTGCATCTCTGGGTCGAGACCCTCTTATCTCTCATTTCCTTTGTGGCACCTTCAGGCTGAGACTTGCAACTCGTACTAGAGTGCCGGCCTGGGACCTTGCTATAGTCTTAAAAGGCCTTTCTAGGGCTCCCTTTGACCCCTAGAGTCAGTCTCTGAGAAGTATCTCGTTTAAGACTACTTTTCTTCTTGCTATCTCGTCCCTTAAAAGAGTCGGAGACCTTCAGGCTCTCTCAGTTTCTCCCATCTGCCTTGAATTTGCACCTGGGATGGTCAGAGCATTTCTCTACCCTAAGCAGGGATACGTCCCTAAGGTACCGACCTTTGTTCCGAGACCTATTGTTCTGCAGGCTTTCTGTCCTCCCCCATTTGCATCATCGGACCAGGAGAAGTCTAACCTCTTGTGCCCGGTGCGAGCATTGGACACTTATGTTCATCGGACTTCTTCTTTTCGAAAATCCGATCAGCTGTTTGTTTGTTTCGGGTCACCTAAGTTAGGTCTTCCTGCCACTAAACAGACACTTAGTAAGTGGATAGTTGAGGCTATCCATCTTTCCTATGAGTCTTCTGACCTACCGTGCCCCTTTGGGGGTCAGAGCTCATTCTACTAGGAGTATGGCGGCCTCTAGAGCCTTATTATCTGGGGCCTTTCTTCAGGATGTCTGTGATGCGGCAGGCTGGTCCTCGCCACTCACATTCGTCAGGTTTTATAGCCTAGACCTGGACGCTACTCCCAGGTCTCAGGTTTTTTCATTCTTGAGGTGTTGGTTTTTTCTGGCTGACACTCAGGCACTTGTAATATGGCGGTTTGGGTATTCTCGTTACCAAGGTGTTATCGTTGCATCGTCTCTTCCTCGATGGGGAACGTCTCGGTTACGTCTGTAACCTCGGTTCCCCGAGAAGGGAATGAGACGATGCGTCTCCCTGCCATACTTTTTTCGTTTCTGTGATCGACTTGCTTCGCCACTGTCGAAGCTAACACCGGTTGCTCCGGTTGGGGTTTTTATCAATTCCTGTTATCAATTTGTAACTTTTTGGGGGTTAAAAAACTCTGAATTTCCAACAAAACCACTGTGTAAGGGAGAATGCGATGAGCTGGTCATTATTGCAAAATAAAATAGTCTTGTATCACCCAGAAGGGGTTTATTTTACAATAATTATTGTTCATTATCCAGCATATTGCCTGGCTTCTTTAAAAATAGTTAATTAGTCCATTACAATGTAAAGGCTAATTCAGCAGCTTTCAGCAAGCAAAAGCAATATTAACAAGATTTACAGCAAGATTTGCATCTATTGATGCAGTGTGAATTAGCCTTAAAACAACTGACCTAGTTACAAGACAAACAAGATTCAAGATTTTTCATTTGTCACATACATGGTTATAAGAAGAGCATATGACCAGCAGTGAAATGTAAGTCAGGTCCGCTCCATGGACAGTGCAATTATTAAAGAATACAAAGAAAATTATAAATAACCAAAAAAATACAAATAAAATAAAATGCTTATAAAAAAAAAATGAATTAAAAATGCGCAGGACAGTATACTGTAGTCTTATTAAATATTAAGATGAGCAGGAATGTACAAGAGAAGAATGTGCAAACAGGTTGTATAGGGTATTTACATAGCAGCGATAGAGGTAAAAAAGTAAATAAATAAAAACAAAGCAAATCAACATTACAGTATACAATATAGCGCAAATTGTGTCTGAATGAAACAAAAGAGTGAGTCTGCAGTATGACACGAAAGACATGAAAGTAGTGCCATTTAACCAGATCTTATCAGTGTTGGGGTAATGCATTACAAGTAATGTGAGTTATGTAATCAGATTACTTTTTTTCAAGTAACTAGTAAAGTAACGCTTTATTTGTTTAATTTACAAGAAAATATCTGAATTACTTTTTCAAAAAAGTAAAAGTTGTTTTTCCATTTATTGACTGAGTCTCCTGTCCCCATATAAAATTGGAAGTACAGAGGCATTGTGTGTGCTGTGTGAACATGATGTAGTTCTAGACTAAATGTGAATGTGGATTTATTCATCCCACTTGCAAAAAAAAAAAAAAAAAGATTTGGTATTCATCAAAATGAATTAAAACAGTGAAAAACAAACTCAGCGTACAGTATGACGCAAACCTGCAATAATTAAATATGTAAAAAAAAAAAAAAATGTATCTAATCCCATTTTATTAAGCAGTGTCTTTGCTGCTGACCTTTGATGATCCAATTCAAACATACTAAGCAAAAATGACTTTAGATAAACTAACAATTGTGATTCTTTGTTTTCTTATTTTATTTTACTTTATTTATTGCTGAAGTGTGTTGAACCCTCTTCTCTAGTGTTCTACTGTACAGACGTGAAATTTACTTTTCCTTCAGCCTGATGTTCATTCATAATACTTTTTGGTGTGAAAGGGCTTTTACATTTGCTATAAATAGAACTTCATATATTACAAATAATCAAGCCCTGCTCATATTTAAATAATGTGAACGTAATGCAAAAGTAACATAACAGATTAATTTCCATAAAAAGTAATTGTAACGAGTAGATAGACTCAGGACACAGACAGGTTAGAACCAACAGACGGGTTTATTGTGCAGATGTTGTGAAGGGTAGAAGCAGGTAATAAATGGCAGATATTTTCTTGAATGAGTTGAGCAAGGGTACTGATGACTGAACTGTCTTGTGACTAGGTATTGTAGAGCGTGGGCTGGTGGAAGGCTTTTCATAGGAGCTGGTGGTAGGAATAGGATGCCGGTAGGTAATGGTTGAACACACAAATACCAGAACACTGTGAGGAGACGAAGGAGATCGGGAAACTAGAAGTTATCATTCAGGTAAGTAGTTTAGCATGAGTCCTTTCAATAATTGAGACCAGACAATGTGTTTGTGTGCTTGGTGCATTTTTGTACTGTGGTGCTGGTGATTAGTGAATGACGGTCAGGTGCGGGTGATCAGAACTCTGGTGATTGGAATCGTTGATTAGTGAAAGAGCCTGGCGTTTCCCCCCTCTCCACGGCCTACCCAGATGTCATTGAGGGGGGCCTTGACTATGTGGTGCTGGATCTTGGGGATGGGAAGTTTGGAATTCTGTCAGGAGATTGGGATTGAGTATATTGTCTCTGGGGATCCAGGGTCTTTCTTCGGGGCCGTATCCTTCCCAATCAACCAGGTATTCCATATTGCCTCCACGATGTCAGGAACACAAGATCTCCTTTACCGAGTAGACAGTTCCATCTTCCAGCACCATAGGAAGAAGGGGTTCATCAATGGGACCAGGCTCTATGGAGATGGAGAAACAGGTGAGTGATAGAGAGAGAAGAAATTGTATCTGTGAGGATTTTCAGTCAGGATGCTAAATTCTGAAAAAACAGGTGTTAATTATAGGACCTAAAAACTCTGCATGTAATAACCTAGAATGCTGTCTAAGACTTGATGGCTGCTCTGTCAATTCTTTGTCATCAGTTTGTAACCTAGGTGTGTTATTTCATAGCAATCTTTCCTTAGAAAGCCACATTTCTAGCATTTGTAAAACTGCATTTTTCCATGTCAAAAATATATCTAAATTACGACCTATGCTCTCAATGTCAAATGCAGAAATGTTAATCCATGCATTTATGACCTCAAGGTTAGATTATTTTAATGCTTTATTGGGTGGTTGTGGCAAAATGCAGCAGCTACAGTTCTTACTAGAACCAGGAAGTATGACCATATTAGCCTGGTTCTGTCAACACTGCACTGGCTCCCTACCAAACATTTGTATATATTTTAAAATCTTGCTTATTACTTATAAAGCCCTGAATGGTTTAGCACCTCAGTATCTGAACAAGCTCTTGTTACATTATAGTCCTCCACGTCTGCTGCATTCTCAAAACTCTGCCAATTTAATAATACCTAGAATCTCAAAATCAAGTGCGGGCAGCAGATCCTTTTCCTATTTAGTGCCTTAACTCTGGAATAACCTACCTAACATTGTTCGGGAGGCAGACACACTCTTGCAGTTTAAATATAGATTAAAGACCTATCTCTTTAATTTGGTTTACACATAACACACTAATATGCTTCTAATAGCCAAATCCGTTAAAGGATTTTTAGGCTGCATTAATTAGGTCAACCGGTACCGGGAAAACTTCCCATAACACCCTATGTACTTTCCACATTGTTAGAAGAATGGCATCCACGCTAATATTAGTCTGTTTCGCTCTTATTACGAGGTCACCATAGCCACCAGATCCAGCCTGTAACCAGATCAGAGGGTCACTGCAGTCACCCAGACCCAGTACCTATCCAGCCCAGATGGGGGATCAGCACCTAGAAAGGACCTCTAAGACAGCGAAGACCAGGACAACTAGATGAGCCCCCAGATACAGATCCACTGAATTCAATGATGAACTGCCTTTAACCGTCATTTTGCATTAGACACACTGTTTTTAGTTTTCATTAATGTTGTTCAGTTGCTTTGATACAATCTTTTTTTTGTTTAAAGCACTATATAAATAAAGGTGACTTGACTTGATAGGGTTTGAGCAGGGAGACATGGAATGTGGGTGAATTCGGTATTGTGATGGGAGCTGGAGTTCATACGTGACCGGGTTAATTTGACGGATGATGGGGAAGGGACTAGGGCTGTGCGATTAATCAAAATTGTCATAAACTCACGATTTGAGCATGCGCGATTTCTAAATCTCTTTACATATATAGCAAGTGTAAGTCACTTTGGATAAAAGCGTCAGATAAATGTAAACGTCTTTATAGCTTGATTTTCCGCGGGCCGCGACCACCCTGGCACATCCAGGAAAGGAACTGTGAATTTCATCACCGCCCCTTTTTAGGAAAAATAAACTAATTTCCCATAGACTTCCATACAAATCAGCGGCAAAAAGCAATGTCTGTACACAGCCAGCAGGCGTGAAAAACTTATGAAATCCCTAAGTCAAGTCAAGTCACCTTTATTTATATAGCGCTTTAAACAAAATACATTGCGTCAAAGCAACTGAACAACATTCATTAGCAAAACAGTGTGTCAATAATGCAAAATGACAGTTAAAGGCAGTTCATCATTGAATTCAGTGATGTCATCTCTGTTCAGTTTAAATAGTGTCTGTGCATTTATTTGCAATCAAGTCAATGATATCGCTGTAGATGAAGTGATCGCTGTAGATGAAGTGACCTAAGACTAAACATTTCAAGTAATTATATGTCCACCCTACCTGCCACCGAGCATGAAAGATACATCCACAAACATAATTTGGTCAGTTTAAAAACACGTCCCTTCATTCTCCCAGTGACAAATTGGTGTAACAACCCCACCCAGTGGCCAGAGTCTTACCCGGACATTTACTCATACCTCATCGAGTCACCAGGTACGCCAGTGAATGATTTTACTTTGTATTTGAAAGAAAACATCTTTAAATGTGTATATATTATGTCTTTATATTAAGAGTACTAAGTGCAATTTTCTGTCCAGCCATACACCTAGCCTGGCTTAGCTTTCGATTAGCATCATACGTAATGCATGATATTTACATAACAGCAAGATATGGATGATGATGGCAGGTAGCCATGAATTTCATATTTGGGGTTTTACCACACGACAACTATTTGGCATGTTGTAAGGTTAGTCCACTTCCTCGATCCAATACTGTACTTTGTGCGTATAAAATCAGAATGCAGCGTACCTAAATGGAGCACGAGAACAGAACAGACTGGGCATATGCTTACGTAACTCCAGGTCCACACTGTGGTCAGAGTGTTCACACTTCACGCGGTAAACTATGCGAAAGCTGCGAACAGAAAAGGTTAGATATACAAAGGTGCTAAAATAATTCATATCTAGCATATGAGCATAGAGAGAGTGCACAGGACACAGTTTGAGTGAAATGAGACACGTTTTAAGTGTGCACACTCTCTCCGGGTGAGAGCAGCGTGTATCTGAGCATGCACGTCTGGTTTTGTGACGGAGCAAAGGAAATCTGCATGTGAGCGGTGAGATTCGCGCTCGAGCATTATTTTAATGTGCTTTCGCATTACAATAATGCGCTCTCGCTGCTGTTGTATAATGTATAACAAATATATTTCAACACCTGAGGCACCGCTACATTGAGCTCAATGACCAATGCATGGCAAAAAAGGAAAAAAATTCCCTGGACATGGGCTTTATTTTTTATTTTATTTTTGCTATATTTCTAGACATTTTGTCACAGCTTTACTTGGCTATAATTTTGACTTATGTCTGTTCTAGAGATATTACAACGTTTTGATAAAGCTCTAATTGGTTTTCTTTTGGAAATATGTTTCCAGTTCATACTGAATGTATTTTGACTGCAAAGCATGTCTGTGTGTGTCAAAATCTGATTAAAATCAAAATAGCATAATTGATCAAAGAAATCGCGATAGGTTTTTTATGTCTATATCGCAAAGCCCTAGAAGGGACCAATGAATCTGGGATTCAGCTTTCGGCAGGGAAGCCTGAGGTGGTTGGAATACCTTTTGTCATGGGTGGAATGTGGGAGTGGACGCTCTCCGGACATCTGCATGATATTTATGAAGTCTGAATGCATGATGGAGATGTTGGTGTCCTAGACCCTCTCACTCCCCTTGAACCAATACGTGACGGAGGGAACGTCTGCTGGTTCCGCAGACCAAGGGAACAGAGGGAGCTGATAGCCGACTAAGCACTGGAAGGGGGGTGAGATTTGTAGTGGGCTGATGAAGAGAGTTCTGTACGTACTCAGCCCGGGCAAGGAATCAGTTCCAGGAGTTCTGGTGGCTGTGGTAGAAGGTAATCACCCTATCTCCTGGATCTTCCTTTCCGTTTGACCATTGCTCTGGGGGTGGTATCCAGAAGATAGACTTTACGGTCACACCTAGGAGTAAGAAGAAGGACCTCCAAACTCGGGAGATAAATTGGGGACCTCTATCTGATACAATGTCTTCGGGTATGCCAAAGTTTCGAAAAAAGTGGTTAAAAAGTACCTCCGCCATCTCCATGCCAGTTGGGACTCCTCTTAGGGGTACCAGCCGACAGGCCTTGGAAAATCTATCCACTACATTCCCGTCCACCAGAAGCGATCTTGTAGCAGTGAGAGGGTTTGATTGGTCCCAGGATGACCAGTACCCAGGGAGGTATGCACTGTATGGGTTAATGGGGTTCTTTGGCTGAGAGGAACGTAGGTGTGGGTTGGGGGGCACCCTGGTGGAGCAGGATCGGAGACACGGGCGGCCACGATATCCTCATCCAGGGTCCACTGAATGGGGCTGACGATCAGACTGAATGGGAGGATTGGTTCTTGATTCTCTGACAGATCATTCGGAGCATGGAGTCTTGAGAGAGCGTCTGCCCACCTGGCTTGCCTGGGATTTAGTCTCTTGGCTTCCCGGAGAGATTTAAGATTTCGATGATCTGTGTAAACTACAAATGGGTGATGAGCCCCCTCCAACCAGTGTCTGCACTCCTCAAGGGCAGTTTGATGGCCAGAAGTTCTCTATTCCCAATGTCATAGTTTTGCCCCGCCGAGGATAACTTCCGGAAGAAGGTGGAACATAGATGAAGCCGAGGAGGATTCCCCTGCTGCTGGGACAGGACAGCTCCAACTCCAGATGTTGAGACATCCACTTCCATTATGAAAGGCTTTTTAGGGTTTGGGTGGACCAGGAGTGTAGCAAATGTAAAGGTCTGTTGAAGGGTTTCCATGGCAGAAGTGGCTTCGGACTACCAGGACAGAGACTTGGGCTTGCCTTTCAGGAGGTTGGTGAGAGGGGCTGTGATGGAGCTTTAGTTGTGATTGAAACGGCGACAGAATTTTAAAAAATCTAGGAATCGCTGGAGTTCTTTGATTGTCGTGGGTTTGGGCCAGGCCTTGATGGCTTCTACCTTCCCCTCATTCATCTTGATACCCTGGTAGCTTATTTGATAGCCAAGGAACTGGATTGATATTTCGTATCCGAATGATGTTATATGCACTCCTGAGCTTGGTTAAGATCCTGGCTCCACGTAGCTATTCCAGTGCAGATGGGATGAGGGGAAGTGGGTACCGGTATTTGACTAATCTTGTTTAAAGCCCGATAGTCAATGCAAGGCTTTAAGCCTCCATCCTTCTTGGCCACAAAGAAAAAGCTGGAAGCAGCAGGTGAGGTTGATGGACAGATATAGCCTTTCTGTAATGCCTCCTTGATATATTCCTCCATATATATCTGGTTACATGTTTGGGGATGGAAAGGGAGTATATTTTACCTCTGGTTACTGGTTCATCGAGGAGGAGATCAATGGCACAGTCCCATGGTCGGTGAGGTGTTAATTTGGAGGCTCATTTCAGGCAGAACACATCACTGAAGTGGGCATAGTCCTTAGGGATGCCGACGGAACTGTAGGGCAGGGCTTTTCAAACTTTTAGGACATGCCCCACCCCCGTTTGTCTAATTTCACTCGATTCACTACAATTTCCAGAGCGCATTATTGTAGTGCAAAAGCACATTAATACAATGCGGGAGCACAAGTCTCTCTGCTCGCGTGATCGTGCATGCTCAGATATATGCTGCTCTCGCCCGGAGAGAGTCTCTCCTCTCACTCAAACTGTGTCCTGTGCACGCTCAGATCTCTCTGTGCTCATACGCCATAGATATTAATTATTTTCCCACCTAAATTAAACAGTCAAAGGTTATCATTATTCACTTTTAAAAAGTAGTCTTAAAACAGATTTGTGCAGGGCCTTTCCTTGATTTTTTTATTGTTGTATTTTTGCTTTAACAAACTGTTTATTGTAGCTACTTTGCTACTTAGTGTTTAAACTAGACTTGAAACACGTGAGAATGAAAAACTTTGAGGAAGCAGCACTGGCCTCATCGTTAAGACAGTTTTTGAGGTCTAAGTTGACAGATGGGGGGCTGAAACCCATCTAAAAAGGGTTTGTGATGGCCGAGCACGTTTCTGAGATATGGTGAGATTTCCAACCCGGCTAACTGTTAATCATCTTACACTGTCAATAAGCGTGACACTCTGCTCTACCTGTCGACTAGCAATGGTGATCGGAGGAGTGAGCACACGGCGAAGGGAATCCACTAGCTCCTGGAATGGGTCCACGTCTGTTGGATTCATGATGGTATGGTTTGGTTTTCATAATGAGTAGATAGACTCAGGACACAGACAGGTTAGAACAGACGGGTTTATTGTGCAGATGTTGTGAAGGGTAGAAGCAGGTAATAAAATGACAAATATATTCTTGAATGAGATAAGCAAGGGTACTGATGACTGAACTGTCTTGTTACCAGGTATTGGAGAGCTTGGGCTAGTGGAAGGCTTTCGTAGGAGCTGGTGGTAGGAATAGGATGCCGGTAGGTACTGGTTGAACACACACAAACACAGGAATACTTGGAGGAGATTAGGAGACTTGAAGTAATCGTTCAGGTAAGTAGTTTAGCATGCGCTATGAGTCCTTTCCAGAATGGAGACCAGACAATGTGTTTGTGTGCTTGGTGCATTTTTGAACTGTGGTGCTGGTGATTATTGAATGACGGTCAGGTGCGGGTGATCAGAACTCCGGTGATTGGGATCATTGATTAGTGAAAGAGCCTAGTATTTCTGTGACAGAAATGTAATTAATTACTTTTTTAGGGAGTAACGCAACATTGTAATGCATTACTTTTAAAAGTAAATTTCCCCAACACTGGATATTATACATATTTATCACTCTCCGAAATCTCATTGTAGCATTCAGCAGTCAGATATATTCTAATATTCACTATCGTCAGTGGCAACGCTGTATATCAGATCACTCATCTGCTATACAGCGTTGTGTTAAAGCAGTAAGTTTTGGCACTCTAGCGGTTAATTAACAGAACTGCACGCATCCCACGAAAGAACAATCTAACATTCTAAGTTTATGTCTATTGCGATTCACACAGGCATGTGTTACGTACAGCGGTGACGACCTGACCAGGCTACAATAGTCCTAACATAAGCCCTTATTATATGTGTACCGTACTAATTCAGGATAAAACAAAAACGTGGTTTTGAAGATAAATTCATGATGTACTGGCTCATTAGATACATTTTGCAAATTTTAAATACAGAAAAAAGTTACACAGTGCTGCTTTAACATCTGACCACTGAATGCTGCAAATGACTAATCAACTGAGTAATTCAGAGGGCCACACAATAAATATGTAGAACATATCCACTGCTGATGATGATAATGCAAAAATAATTTGGACAACAAAAGTGTTCATCACAATAGCAATCCACATGGTCCTTCACTTTGATGTCACCAGCTGTTCTGCAGTCTATATTGGCCTGCTCTTCAAGTAAAGAAAGAAAGAAAAAAAGGAGTAACCTAGATGAGAATTTTGTGCTTCAGTGGCTATTGAAAGATGAGGCAATAAACTGCTAAACTTGAGTAATCACACTCTCCCCAAGGAATGTCTCAAATGGGGATGGTCAAAAACCTTGAAATTTGAGCCCCTCACACACGACCTGGCCCGGAGCATTTGATGAGATTCATTATTGTAAGGGAGCTGAATACTAGTGTCTTCTGATTACAAGATCCTCCATTAAAAGTTCCCACCAGTGTGCCATGTCGCAACGTCAATGGGATTAAAATCTCAATTCAACTCCAGTCAATTCTCCAGTAACAAGATTTCATTAAATGCAGGCAGGGAGGCAAATGGACTCGAAAGCATCGAAACAGCTGGCATATAAATTATAGAAATGTGCTTTCTGCTAAGTGAGCACACCTTCGGCTTGCAGAAGCATTATTATTTAATGTTCAGAGAGTCTGATTTTATGTAAATTGGAGTCATCCTTTTTCTCTCTCTAGGCCCGTTCTTGGTGCCAGGTACTCTGAAACCAGGCACGGGGTAAGATTATGCAAACCAATTAACATATGAAAATAACATATTAATATACTGTCTGTGAACTGTGTCCAATCAGTTCCTTTTCACTGGCGTGTGTACAAAACAATTAAAATTAAATTTATACCACTTTTTCCTTAACATATTCCGTTTCGCGAATGGAATCACTGAGCAAGCGCTGACAGAAGTTTTACAGGCCTTGCGCTCTCCCTTAAAGGCACACTGACTTTTCAGAGATATTTACAAGAACCTGTGCTAATAAATTCTCTTCTTTTGTTTGCTCCTAATGGTGTGCACATCTAAAACAAAGCAGCAAAATCCATAGTGGTACCCATGTGCTAATGAAGGGTGTACATTATGCTGGCCACTAATTACCACCTTTCCATAAATAAAACAGAAGACAATCAATTAGCCAAGAACGTGCTTCTTTGTTAGTCATGGGCAGCAGGTTCCTTTCGGCAGAAAGAGCTTCAGCAACACGAGGGTCTCTTCAGGGTGCAATTTCGAAATGGCCTGGAAGAGGACAGATAAATCACATTTCGAATGTTGTTCCTAAAAGCTCTTCAGGCAATCCACTTTGACTCACCGGGATTACAAGTAAATTAATACCTATGCAATTTTCCAACTGCCAGCACCAAAATATTAATGCAAAGAGCAGAAATGTCTTTCTCCATGGGCGAGTGCTAGGCAAAAGAAACCAAGATGTTATTATCAAGACCTTTTAGAGCAGCTTCGCTAAAAAGCTTCTCTCTAGCTAATTCAGAAATGGCGAGTCTCTTATGATGTCCCACACACTAGTCGATTGATGTATCACACTTGAGGCTGACCAGACTGGGGCAAATCAGTGTGCATTAACAACAAACCTAAAAAGATTTTAATCCAAATGATGGGAACATTATGCAAGCTATGGGCCAGGCATCACTGACTACCATAATGCATAATTTGAGCATTAATGTAATTTACATTTTAACACAGGCCCCTGAGTAAACTGATTAGTAGATGCTTATCTCTTAATGTGAAGCGGGTTGTTGCGACAGTGACATGTGAGGGCATATAGGCAGGATTACAGGCAGTCAGGTCTGAGCATTACTATAGAGCACGGGAGTAGTGTGACTGGCTCACTCAAAACACTGTTTTCAAAATCAAATGGCTGTCATTCAAGTTTGCCCAGGAAATTATCTCTTGTAGCGGGATTGTTGCTTTTTTTTTTTAGCTTCGACTACCTTTAAAGAGATGATACCATCGACAGGGAGCCTTTCCTATAAAACACAGCAATGCAGGCACACTGCTCACATGGGTCACTCCATGGGAAAATGAATCTGAAAATAAATAAAGTTTGAAGAACAATTATTCATCTAGCATTTGAACATTCAATAAAAGCACATTTTCCTCCATCAAATGTCTTTTATCTGCGTCCCAGCAGACTTCTCTTTTTATGGGACAAATTATTGCTCAGAAAAGATGGCAGAAGCCCTTAAAAAAAAAAGTTGCAGTCCCATGATGCAGCGCTCCCAGTGGTTATATCTGCTCCACTCTTTCATCTCGCTCTATTGTTAGGTGTGAGCTGTCACATTAGGAGGAGAATTGGTGGCTTTTTCCCACCCCCAAGTCCTCCTTTTTCCCCCATTTCAGTAGTTGGCAGGGTGGCAAACCCCATACAAAGGCGAGTGTACCGGGAGCATGGAGGGGAGCGCCGTTAGAGGGAAAACAGTTTGGGAATTAAGGCCATTAATTTTCCACTTTCAAGGGCTGCCACACAGACGGAGATAAAGTCAGCATAAATATTCCACACAAGTTTCTCCTGTTTTTCTCCTCTCCCCTTTTCTCTCTCTCTCCCTCTCTCTTTTTTCATCGGCAGCCCATTTATCTCCATACTGTCAATTAGAGGTAAAAGCAAAGAACTAATTAGGAACTGTGCAATTTTAATTAGCTGTTTTGATAATTAAACTAATTGGTTCCCTTGTGTTTCTGCAATGTGCGCCGAGCACTTTTTTTTATATCTGGGCTGCAGATTTCCCATCCCATGGTTAATTAGTCACTTTTGCATTAAAAAGGAGCCTTTCTTAATAGCCTTAATTTGCAGTTGAAAAGAGAATCTACCATCAATAATTTGTGTAATTGGTAACCGTTTGATTGTAATTTATAGGCACGACCGGACAGCTCTGCATGTCTAATTCTTAATGACTGGGATTAAAGTTGGATTAAATGTTTGGGGAGAGGATTCTTTGCCCCCAAATGACACCTAAGCTATTTTTGACTAGTCCCATTTGGAATGAGTAGGTGGACTGCAAATTGCTATTTCATGCAATCAGAGGAGCATATTCAAGTTGTAAGGGTCTCAAAGGTCATAGGCAGTTTCTTGGATTATATTATGGAATATGTTCTTGTTACAGGAAGCAGAGCTGAAAAGGCTCTTTCTGGTTCACTTAAAAGTGAACATGCATTATGCAGCCACTAGGAGGGGCTACATAAACTGATGTCAGAGTGGTAAACAAACAACTATTGTCCACTTCTTAAATGTCACGTGGAACATTAAAATACTGCATTCTAATATTAAAAAAACTTACTGCATCTATTTTACATCTATTATACAGTACAAAATTAAGATCTGACCTGAACTCCGTGAAAGAACACAGAGGATATGCTCAAAAAGTTAAAAAAAAATTATATAAAAATAAATAATAATAAAAGAAAAAAATCATCCTGGGAAACCAATTAAATACTAAGATGATTATCTGTGATGAAGCATCAGTCTCACACATGAAAAAAAAAACATCTTGAGTACTGCCCATCAGATGAAGGACAACTTTCAACTGGTATTTGAATTCATTTAAGACAATGTAAGCAAGCACCATCTATCATGTGCATCATTTATCTCATTTATCCATATATCATCACAACAGGCCTCTCAGAGCCTTTCCTCCTAGCAGGACTTTCCATTGAATGCAGTTAGAGAAAAGTACCATGTCTGATATTGGTTTATAATCAGCTTAACCATTATAAAATATATGAGAGGCTCGTGGTCAACCTCTCCCTGACTCCACCATCCACTGATTGTTTGCCTCAGGATAAATGGGAACCCAACTCGGCTCTATGCTTTCTGATTAGGTAAGGTTAATTACTGTGCTGTGTTTTTGAACTGGCTGTACGTGAGCCCTAGCAGTAAATAGATGGGCCTGCTTAATTTCCAATCAGAAATGAATTTTAATTAACTCTGCAACACAAGGCCCACACTCCAGGATGGTTTTCAGTAGCAATTGAGCCCGTATGCAGTGTGCCATAGAACAGGGATACACTCTAGGCCTCCTAATAATAAGAAACAATGGATCGCTCCATCACTAACCATCAGTACAGAACAGAAGCATGATTCGTGTCACTGCACTGGTGAAAGTAATTCCTAGCAGGCTTTATAACAAGCTGGACTATCACAACCTGATGTTTTCTAATAATGAACCACTGTGCTGGCTTATGTCAAAAATGACCCTTAAAATATATGAACATAATTTGTGTTCATACGTAATAACCAGATTAATCCTTATCTTTTTGTGAAAGAAATGTCTTAACAGCATATGGCTTCTCTTTTTAAAACACTTAGAGATAGGGTAGCTATTTGCACCGTTCAGCCAGGATTTTAATATTACTTAAAATATCCAGGTTTAGGCTGTTTGCACTGTGCAAGTCGATCGTTGTGTGACATTCATGAGCGCTATAGAGAGCAGTGCAGACAGCTCCTTATGCTTTCGAATTGCTTTCACACCTACTTTGGTGTCTTTTTTGATCGGTGCGCAGCGACGCTTCAAGCCAAACGAACTGCATGTAATAAACAGGGGTGCATGTTTGCATCGCTTTGATCGTTCCCTGTAGATCTCACCTTCCATTGCACAGCCCCACGATTGGTCGATTGTTTACAATACCTGCATGTTTTTTGTCAAACTGCTTTGGATGTTTTAAGCAATATTAAAATCCTGACCAAGCCGTGTTCCGTATGAACGGCGCATTTGTTCACCCTTAGAGATTGGCCATGGTATTGTTTCGCCATTTAACTGTCAGGAGACCTTTTGTAGCTGAGCATTCAACAACAAGGGCCACACTTTCCTTGTTCACTCAGTTTGTTGTGATTAAATTAATTGGGTGTCATTCACTTCTGCAAGAGGTCAGCAGACATACATTTGTGGTCAAAAGTCATCCATCTATCACAGTGCAGAAATTAAAAGTCAGACATGTCAGGCAGAGGAGGCAGAGAGCAAAGGCTCAAACAATGGATTTTAGGGGCAAAGCAATGTCCCAATCAGCTAAGGTTGCTACAGCCTATAGTTTGAATGAATGTCAAGGGGGCTTGGAATATTTGCACCCTAATGTCTTTGAATTATGATTTCATAATTTACCATAGGTCTATTCGTCACCTTCAAGGAGATCCAGATCTCAAAGACATTAAACAAGGCATATTTTAATCTCTTCCTTGACAGGGATGTGCAATAAAAGTAAAGGAAAAACTATTACGCCATATCACTTGGTAGCAAACAGAGCACTTGTACACTCTGCATCTTGCCTAATGGTTAATCTCGGGTGGATCTCTGACTTGATTGGTTAAGAGTCTCCGCAGGGCAGGTGAATCCCACCAATTGCCCACCATGAAACAGTAACAATTTTATCAGTGGAGTAACAGCTAACAATTATATTACCAGAGCCACATGCAGTCTCCTATCTCACCACTAATAAAAAACAGCCCATCTGTTGTGTTGTTGCTCTCAAAATGACTGTTTTTCTGAATATGGAAAGTGAGTCTTCTAGCCGATCATCTCACATATCCAGTGGAAATATTATAAACAAGCGAAAACGAAGAATGTGAAGAAATTAGATTATGAAAACTATTCAAAATGCTTTTAGCTCAAACCCTCTTTTCTCTATTTATAACACACATCACAATCACACAAGAACACACGTACACACACATCCCCCTGTGAACACTTCACATAAACACACACACACACACACACACACACACACACACACACTTTCCCTTAGCTGTGCTTTTGTGTTTTGTCAGAATTAATGAGAAAAGTTCCCTTGCCCTAGGGGTAATTAGTGTCCTTGGAGTTAAATAAGCTAATACTTAGACACCTCTGGCACAAGCAATTATGTTTGTGTATTGAATAATTGATTCAAAGAGGGGGGAAGGGCTGCTAATCAGATCTGAGCATAATGAATTGATTTAATTAACAGGGGAATCCGTGGCTCTCTGGGAAGCGCGCGCATTTATTCAGAAGCAGGAGCGCGCAGAGCGCATAAATTGGGTGAGAAAGGCAGCGTGAGCATGCTGTTAGGAGTTGTGTCAGCATCAGAATTGGATTTCTTGAATATAGTTACAGTTTCGGAGCAAATGAGAACTGGGAGGAACATGTTTCTACTCCAAGAATAGCTTCTTCGCAGCAGCTCAATTTAAACGGCTGTTTAAATTAGATTTGAGTTAGTGTACACGTTTCATTTTCGCATGGAATGCACCGTGGCGTCTCACTTTAGTTTTAGACCTCGTTAATTACAAGCGTGGATATTACTGACGCGCTGCCTACGCGAATACAACTGAGGGGACATCTCTACGTACAATCTCCGAAAAATATTAATTACACATTAATAATGGACACACATATGTTTCTCTACATGGCTTTCCGTTTCTGAAAAGCGGAAAACCGCACAGACGAGCCTGTGTTACTATACCTTGCGGCAGCAACGCGGACGATTATTTTTGTTGTTGCAAAGCAATTTCTTCCCAGAGACGCGAGCGGCGCGCAGAAGTGTGCTGGAGCCGAGAGCGGATCGCCTGGAGCCGGACTCCTCGCTCCTCAGGACGATGGTGTTGGACAAGGAAGAGGGTAAGTGCACGGATGATTGTCGGTGCATTCATTTGCTCCTTACGACCATGGGGAATGCGGGACAGTGAGGAAATACAACATTTAGCGTACATTTCCTCCCGAACGGCACTTCCATGCTCCAGTTCGTGTCACATCAGATGGACACGTTTAGCGTCAGGTTTACATGAGGAAACGCTACTCTAAAACACTTTGAGTTGAGGGAGACTTGCAGAGTACGGTGTACTTCTCTGACTGTCCGTCGAACGGTGTATGAAATGATATTTTCGGTTTAAAAGACGTAGGTAGAGATGAACCTACGTCGCTATTCACCGCAGTATCAGTTCGCGCTCATGCAAATCTGTGAAGTTACGGGGAGATGTTTTAACAGCACTGATAGGTCTAAACGAGAACATTTAGATCGCCAACTTGATATCAGTGTATTAAGTTAGTAAATATTTCTGTGTTTGTATAGGCATATGTACAATGCACGTCTCTGTATTTACGCTGCACGCTGGTTCCTATGGAAACAGTTTATAAACTTTTTTTTCTTCTCTTTTGGAGCTTGCGGTGGTGACAAGTTTTTGCTGAAGATGAATCCCGTTTGTGTAGTTTGATACGTTTCTTTAACAACGTTGAGAGAAGAAAATCCCTACAGAGTGTATTTGACCTTAAAATGCCTTTATTGTCATCTTTCAGGGAATATTGTCATCACACACGTTTAGTTTTTAGCCAGGGGCCCTTTCCCCTCTAAAGTAATGGCTTGCATTTCAGACCCATACTTATGTTTGAAAATGGATATTTCATATCTCTTTGAGCCAACCATCCTTTCACTAACCCATCTAAAAACCAATAAAGGGATTGCCGTGGAAACATAAATTGGTCTGTCTTGTTCAATCCATGTTGCGCTAATGTACCCAGATTAACTCAACTGTAAATTGTCTCCTTTTGGCTGTCTGTCTTGCTAAAAGTTCCCCATGTGATTCATGATTCAGATTGCTTTTAACAGCTATTGGCTAAGCAATATGGTAAATGTACAAGGTGATGCAAATGGCATTAGTATGAGAGGATGCACAGGAGCATGTAATGCAGTCAATACTACATTAACTACTGATGCCCAATTACAGAAGCAGGGAGAGTGGCTTTTAGGAGCATTAGGACTTACAGAAAAGCTTAGATCACCTGCTGTTTATTGCCTAAAAGCTTCACCCTTTGCTTGCTGGTGCCGACCAACTGCACTGGCATTTTGGCAGGGATGGGAAGGCAGCTTGGATTCTCTCTCTCTCTCTCTCTTTCTCTCTCTCTTTCTCTCTCTCTCTCTCTCTCTCTCTCTCTCTCTCTCTCTCTCTCTCTCTCTCTCTCTCTGCACATGCTATGTTCAGATAAGTCTGACTGTAATAAAAGGCTATATAGTCTGACTCTAAATATATCTGTTGAGGTAAAATATCCTCATAGTTTAGTAACATTTTGTACTAAATTCAAAGTGAGGGAGTTTAGTGGATAAGATGAAATGAACTGAGCTTTTTCAAAAAACAACCATGTGCACAAACCTCATTTTCACTCACAGCATCCATACGCTTCTGAATATATCATCGGTACTTGTAAACTTGCTGATACATTGTGATTTAGAAAAATGTCCTTCAAGCAAATTGTTTTATAATGCGGTTTTGTTACGATTCAGAAGATTATAGATGCCAGTGTCGCTGCTGTATTTGGTTTCCATAACTGATCTTTCAAATGGTCTTGATGTAACTGTAAATAACCACATCCTGCAATAGAATTATCCTGTTACCTTCTATCCAACATCCTCTGAAAACTAGGAAACAGTAGTTTTCACTATTTTTACTACACACTAAGCTTGATTCAGTTTTCTGACCTAAAATTCACCCTGAGCTGTTAGGAAGCTTTATTAGGTTGTCTTAATGTAAGTGGGTTTTTTATATATATATATATATATATATCTATCAAATATTGGGTCATGCATATATCTGTTTTCTGTTCTATGCAATGATGTACGAAGCGCTGGAGATTGAAAGTAGAGTGACGTGGGGCTTGTGTCGTAGTTTTGCATGCACTCGCTATTGTACTATTACATTGGCTTCCCAAAACATCAACCTTTCATATTTCAGGTTCGCAAGCTTTGTTATCAGCAGGTCCTTGCACTGTATTTGATCCTTGTTGTACTGCTTTCAGGCAACGACACCATACCATACATTTACTTGATCTTGTACTTTCTTACAACGATTCTGAGAGAGTGGGGGAATTTAAGGTACAGAACAAGAACAACTCCTTTTCATGACTACCTTTGAATAAAAGAAGCTCTCGGTTGACTTTTAATTCTCTCTGGAGAAATACGGTATTCAGCCATTTTCTTTCCCTTCAAGGTATTTAAAACTATCTGGATTGGGAGAAATAATTGGGTCCTCATTGTGGACTTGTTCAGGATTGATCATTCGCATCGCTGGGCTCCCTAAGAACCCGGAGAAGAGAAAAGAACACCCTTCTACAGTACATCCTGATGATAAATTCATGGTTACCGTTCCCGTTTAATTTACGAGAACTGTGAACCAATGAACTTTGTTCGTTCCTAATGTGTGTATTTGAAATGCAGTGTTTCAAATGAATACTAGACCTATGATCTGTCTGCTGCTGTAATAAAACTCAGGGCTTCAGGCACCAGTTTTTATTTTGAAATAATAAGAATTGCTTCATTCTTTACTTGAGTTACCATGGAAATTCGGTCTTGTAGCAGTTTTATATTGATTTAGAGAGTGGACAGTAATATTTATTTTCTGTTATTCCCCTTTATGTGGGTTGATTTCAAATTTCCACTTGGAGATTACTTTTATACATTCCTTAAGTTTTTTTCACTTTTTTTTCATCCTGCAAGGTAATTTTCTCTCTTGTATTTGCTATTTTTTCAGCTTATTAGCTTGTTCTTACTCTAAATTAAACTTGCCAATTTTAAATATTGAAATTACATCAATGTTTCTCTCACCCTGGGTCTCTTGCAATATTGCACCTGGATTCAGGGCCTAATGCTTGTGTTCCTGCCACTTATATTACTTCAGCCTGAAGAAATTTCTACTTTATAAACATTTCCTCCTGATGCAATTACAGTTCAATATTTCTGCAACTGATGTGTCCTCAACACAGAGATCCGTCATTGCTCTTTGTGGTCTTAAATTGGCATGCTTTTTTTGATGGTTTTGAATGCATGGTAGTCTGACATTCTGATGAGGCTGAAGTGTTAAACATTACAAGGTGATGCATCCCTTTCAACAGTACAAAATTGGAGAGCTGGCCATATAATTTTAATGTAACTGCATGCAGGTTCGTTGCTTAAATCCTGAGGACACAGGAGCACATTTTATGGGTGGACCTCTCCTCATGAGGAGAATCAAACTGGGCAGAAGAGTCAGATTCCAGTGAACCTTATGCGAACAACGTACAGTTTACCAACCCTATTTCTGTCTCTATCCCAAGGCACTTGGGCTACGTCTACACTAAGCCAGAGCTTTCCCTGTCCGATCTTTTTTTTTTTTTTTCCCCCTTTGTCTCAAGAAACATCTGCATGCATCCACATAAAACCACAAAACCGACACAAAATGATGTAGTATACATTGCTGACCAGCATGTGGCACTGTAATTCTGTCACAGAGATACAGTAAAAATGGAGAAGACTTGGACTATGCACGTAAACCTTATGCGCGGTATACAAACTAACATGGAACAATACATTTATTAATCCGCATTAATGTTAGTTAATAAAAAGACAATCGTTCAATGTTTGTTCGTGTTTTTGTTGCTGTTAAGTGACGTAGCTGTGTCCGACTAGGGATGAGAAGAGGGCTGACGACGTCATAGTTTCAGAAAATATACGGATTCTATGTCCACACGAAAAAACGCAAAGGCGGCGTTTTCAAATTTATCTACTCTGGAACCTGGTTTAAAAAAATATATTGGTTTCACTCTCCCAAAACGCCAGATCAGTGTGGATGAAACACCTATTTATGCGTAAAAATGTATGCGTATACAACAAAATGCATCTCCGTGTGGACGGGACATTGATCACTATCAAACTTGTGCTTTCTCACATCAGTGACTGCAGTGTATCTTGTTTTCCATAATTTTACTGCAGTTGAAAGGGCATCCGAATAAAGACGAAGGTTCTAGAATGAAAGTTAAAGTTACTATGCACCTGTATATGATGCAAATGTCTGCGCTCATCGGAACCGCTCACCAGCTCGATCATATTCCCTTTGTGTTACGTGTAAACACTTTTATTAAATCTTCATCCAATGTCTTAACACTGTCAAACATCAAGGGAGCCATTGGGGAAGGCTCATGTTGCATCCATATGGTCTGTCATGACCGCGTGTTTCTATGAATTCTTCCCATCCTTCTATTTCTTTGTGTAAAGTTATTGGCAAGTTTTTAAATAATCCCAGTAAACACTGGATTTTTGAAGAGCTTCAAGGACATACAGTCCATCACTGAAGCATTGGGAACACAGAAAACCTTTTATAACATCCTCAGACATGCTGCCAGCAAGATGAATCGTCATTTTTAGGCTACCTTTTAAAATGTCTCAGAGCAACCTTATCTTTCACCTTGAGTCCTGAGACGAATGCAGACAGGTGCACCGTTCAGTAAAAAAAGCAACATGAGCGAGAGAGGCCCAGAAAACAATATCCATGTGTAGGGTGTGTGTATATATATATATATATATATATATATATATATATATATATATATATATATATATATATATATATATATATATATATATATATATATATATATATATATATATATATATATATATTTGATGTTAATTCAAATGAGGTCCAGTTAAATTTTGTGTGTGATCACCTTTCTCCTTTACTCACAACACACACACTCAGCTTCTCTTGAAGCAGGTCATCACACTTAGCTCAGTACAGGTGCCCATGCTAATGAAATAAATGACTAGCATATTTTGCTTAAGGTCCTGTCCTCCCTGCCAGCTCTTTCCGTCCACCAGAGACACTTTTATAAACTCCTCATTAACCTTACTACATTCTCTAACTTGATAAAAGCTCTCCTAATGATACCTACACTGATATCCACATTTGGCTCTATGATGATAGAAAGTGCAGCTTGAGGTATCATGGCGGTTCATTAGTGTTGCCTTTATGAAAAAACACATATCACTCACCTCGCCTTGATGTCTTTATACTGTAAATATCACCTGACTCAAATATGATGAAACCATGATAAAAAATGTCAGACATGGGTTGTGAAGAGTGTTTAGACACAAAAGGAAAAGCCTTGCTGCATTGTGAATGTTTATGAGGGAGCATTATGCAGTTATAAATGATTAATGTTGAAATAGAATCTTGTCGCATAATTGTAACAGGGTCTGTTTATGCATGCAAGATTCCATCTTGTTATACATTGATCTTCCATTACGCCTATTAGTTGAAAGGCCTTTTTTAATCCCTCCTGAAATGCTCCCTGGATACATATTCACAAGAGTGTGTTTAACGGAGAACTGCAGGCAGACACTGATAACTGTTGTGTTGGTTTTTGGATGGTGAGTTTTGTAGGTACATTGGTATGTGGGCATGTGTGCACACCTGTGTGGTTACATGTTTACAGTGTGCATGTATATGTCTGTGTGCAATTGGTTTGCATGTGCAGAATATATTTACTGTGTATGTTTATAACGTTTGAATGTACGCATTACACAGTGAGTTGTTGAAGTTGTAGTTCTCCGTATAGCTGATCTGCATCTGTGTTTTGCTGTTGAAGATTACTGAACAGCAGAGTGAAGCAAGATGAATTCTGAAATAAGTGATGCACTGTTCAATATATTCAATTTGTAATTCGTGGAGTGAGGAAGGTACTCAAACTATTGCTTTAATTTGTTTGGAGATTGTAGCCTCTTGACTCACTTCACAAAACACACACACACACACACAGCAACTGTACCAACATGCTTTAAGTCCACATCCATTGTGCCAGTGCTGAAACACTCCTCCCCAATGTGCCTAAATGACTACCGCCCCGTAGCAATCACACCCATCGTTATGAAGTGCTTTGAGCGACTAGTCCTAGCACACCTCAAGGACTGCCTCCCACCCACACTGGACCCACACCAATTTGCCTACCGTAGCAATAGGATCCAACTCCATCATTAAGTTTGCAGATGACATCATAGTGATTGAATTTTACTGTCCATTGCACTAGTGTAAATGATGTTCATTTGTTCATAGTTTCTGCTTATAGTGTACATACACTTATTACATAATCCATCTGTATAGTATGTTCAAAGTACACCTATCTGTATATCATGCTGATAGTATTTAAAAATCTGTAAATTATGGCCATACTCTTATCTCTATATTTATTGTACATTTGTAACATATTGTAGACACTGTATATCCTGTACTGCTTATTGCACTTCTGGTTAGATGCTAACTGCATTTCGTTGCCTTGTACCTTACATGTGCAATGACAAAGTTGAACCTAAAAAATATTGTTATAAATGTATATATTGTTTTTGAAAGGTCTCTTATTCACCAAGGCTTTGATAACAAATACAGTAAAAACAGTAATATAGTAAAAATAATTATGGTTTAACAGTTTTCCAATTTAATATATTTTCAAATGTCATTTATTCCTG
The DNA here is from genome assembly GCF_963082965.1 of Carassius carassius. Classification (NCBI taxonomy): domain Eukaryota; kingdom Metazoa; phylum Chordata; class Actinopteri; order Cypriniformes; family Cyprinidae; genus Carassius; species Carassius carassius. The sequence continues at coordinate 16,850,171 of NC_081756.1, read as the reverse complement.
TGATGGTAATATTTATCAATCATTACCCCAGTTTTCAGTGTCACGTGATTCTTCAGAAATCAATCTAATGTGCAGATTTGGTGCTCAAGTAACATTATGACTCCAAACTTTTTGAATGGTAGTAGTATATTGTATGTATTTTAGCATGTACATGCATGTTATTTTTTTTGTACCTTCATGCTCAGTTCTTAATCTTTATAGTATTTCTGCTATTCAAGGAGAAGCCAAACCATCTGTTTATTTATCATAATGCCTTTATTTTTTTATTTTAAATGTAGAGATTCTATTCATCAATATTTGGAATGCTGACTAGTAATAGTAAGTAATAGATATAGGAAACATGTAGGCCAGAGGTTTTTTCTTTTCAGCTGGGACAACATAATGAAAACTCCCCCCAGCTCAATAAACTTTCCATATATATATATTTATATACACGCCACGAACCAATAATAACAGAGCTCATGTAAAATACTTAAGAAAATAGTTGGGGGAGAGAAATCCAATATAGCCTGTGTAAACACATTCCATCCAAATATTACATGGATATTAAAATCTATTCCTATTTTTAATAAAAAAGCCACAACATATAAGAGGATGCTGTTAGAGAAAGCACTGGAGGGAGGCTGGCAAATGGAAACTCAGTCCATTTAATGAGATACTAACTTCCACAGTTCATTGGCTGACCTTCGATAAATCAAATCCTGAATACCTAATTAAAGGCAGTGATTGCCGGTTAGTTTGTATTGTTCCTTAAAGGGGAAGGACACAATATTGGTGAGGCTAATTTAATCAATGTGCCGCGTGATGGTTCTGATCCATTTGAGTGGCAGCTGTGGTTCAAGCACTTGGCTACTCTGCTCTGCTTTAATTGAAATTGGAAACTGAGCCCAGGCTGAATAATGCTGTCCAGCCCCCCTTTCTGCCAGCCGATAATTTTATCCTTTCTTGACACATTTAAACGTAACCATATCCCATGCATAGTTGGAGCTTATAATGGACTGGCCATTTGATTTAACTTTTGAATTCTCCAGCAACGTCAATAACCTTGGATGAATGGTGTGGTCATTCAGTTATTGCGCTCTCAATGCTGCTATGGAGATGATTGGAATACACTTAAGTTAACTTGTCATTTAAATGAGAACATGGATGTTATTTAAAGCTAATTATAATGACTAGAAACTAAACCAAACCTTGTACTTAGAGAGGAAGATTGAAATTCTGGTTGATAACAGCAAGCTAATAATAATTTTCATGTTATGGCCAATAACCAATAAATGGTTATGATATTATACATAAAAAAAAAAAAAATTAAATGCACAAACTGAATGTATGCATAACTATTAATATTATCAGGGGTGCACATAATTTTTTCAGCCTGGTTCTCATAAAAGGTAGGCCTAGTATTAAATGCAAATACAATTATTTTATAGTAAACTCAAAAATAAAATGCTAATATTTCCTACTACTTTCTTTGTTTGCCTCTTTAAGAAGGATCCCTTTATGAATCCCCCAATTGTAAGTCGCTTTGGATAAAAGCTTTAAAAAAAAAGTGTTCATTTTCAAACTTAAAATCAGCAGGCTTTTATTTAGCAGTTTTGCATTGTGCTTTGAAAATGGCATGGTATAGCCTAGATTTATGCTTTATGTTTGAAAAGAAATCTACAGTTTGTCGTTCTAAAATGGTGATTGTGCATTAACAGCGGTCAACCTTGTCAGAACTTATTTATATAGCACATTTTTTTGGGCTGTGCATGTCGCGGACCTGATGACTTGTGTGCACCCCTGAATATTAGGCCATCCTTAAAAATATTTTGGTTTGCAGTAACAGTAATTTTTTTTTAAAAAAGGGTAGGTAGGTCGGTCTATTTCTTTTTTTTCAAGTTTCAATGTAAAAAAAAAAGTAAATTTTTGTGATGGTGATGACGTCGGTATGAATTTAAACAAATTAGCATATCGTGACGTCACTGACTGGGTCTTCAACGCGTGCCTTCGGGCGCATCATTGCAAACCTCATTTTGATGCAGGCTATATAGACCACAAACAAATTTAAATCTTTGTCGAAAACATGTTTATTGCATGAATTTCAGGTGAGAAAAAAAATGAGTTACTGTTTTACTTGCATCCACCGCTACGTATCAATGCAACCTACAAATGAGAGAACGTTTACTTTGCTTTCTTGGGTTGTCACTTTTGTGAAAAAAATCCTGTTTGATTTGAGTGACGAGTGTTCATTGAATCGATTGTAAAATCGATTTTGCATGTCTAAAGTTTTATACGGCAAATAACACCAAATATGGGTAAATCCACGGACAACAGGCAGGAGGAATGTCAAGATTCAATATATTGGTAAAGACCAATATTTCTGATGATTTATTGGCGTGAAGTTACGTGCAAAATGACAAACAGGAGTGCAACATTTTCGAAAAACAATAAGCAGAGTGGACTGCCATAATGCAAAACATTTACTGCAGGCTTCAACATGGCTGTGTTTACGATTAAATTTCAACAACAACAAAAAATCGCATAGGCGATTTTCTTAGGCTATCAAAAAAAATATTTTTTAGAATATTCGTCGAATTAAAAATAAAAATCCACATTCGAATGCGCATATGAATTTTAGGTGTGCATTAAGGAAGCTTCCTTATGAGCCCCGGTACGTGTTCAATTCCATCTCGCCGCGCGCACAGCTGTGTCTACACGACTTTCAAAGGCGGACGAGCTCGACACGCAGTATCTGCTTTCTCATCTTTCACCTCGTGTACGCGCACGAGATGTGATGACAATATATGTGTCATTGCATTATAAGGTTATGTTAGCCTATCCAGTTGAAGCCACTTAAAAAAAAAAAAATCAATGTGGAGAAGATCTTGTTTACATCAAAACTGAAACCAAGCCGTTCACACAGAACGCATATTTCGCGCATCTCATGTTTTTAAATGAAAAAATGTATCCTGTGTGACTGGTTTTCCGCCCTTTTTATTTATTTAACAATGCATGCATACATGATTCTGTTTTGTTTATAGTTCTTTAAGTAACTTAATTAATAATATTTGGTTCATAAACATTATTTTAAATATTATGTTTTTTTCACAGTCATGTATTCTAATGCTTTGAATAAACATGCAGTAATATTTTGCTCGATGCGCTATCTTGAGCCTCAGAAGAGAAGCAAAAAGCTTTTCTTCACCCTAACTGAAATTATGCATTTAAAATTCGAATACAATTCAAATACCGGCTGAATTCACATTTCTGTTGTAAAAAGAGAAACATTGTGCAAAAGTATTATTTGCTGTTATGCGTGTTTGTCCGAAGCTGCAGTTGCTGTGTGACGCCTATCCAAAAAAAAAAAAAACCTGGACGTGCTCCGAGAAAAGGTCGTTAGGTCGGCGACACACTGGATGCGTGGCGCAAGCGTCTCAGCTGCGTGGCATGACGGTTTTTAATTCGGCTCCCATGTTAACAGGTTAGAGCTTGCAGACTGCCTGCGTGAGACGCGAGCCGCGCGGAAAACGCGTGCATGCTAGAAATAGAACCGACGCCTATTTTTACAGCGACACGTGCGCGTGTTGGAAGCGTTTCCAGGCAAAATATAATAGGAAAATATGTTTGTCATTTTGTACACAAATACATATTAATTCATGACATTTTGATATTTGAAAGTCTGTAGGTTGACATAAATTCAGATATAAATGTAATTTTAAAAATAAATAAATAATTATTGATTTTTAAATATTGCACCTGTCAAACATAGTCTATTTTGCCGTCAATACTGTTGACGGTGTCCTTTATCAGTAGGCGTAGGTGTGTAAAAAAAAGTTGATATTGTTGTCATGCATGTCACGCCACACAGCCAGTGTGTCACCGGCCTTAAAATAATTTTCGTTTTTCGTTTTCGAAACTTGTGTTGATTGATTCGTGCTTGATTCGTGCAATAGATTTTCGAACATAAAGTGACAGTCGACACGGTCACGGTTTTAGACTAGAGAGGAGAAGGGATGGGAAAAGATCTGGGCACAGTTTTTCCAGAACTTTGTGCCAAGTTAAAGCAATGTCGAGCTGTTTTAATGAATTTTCTTAGATGTATTATGGTGCCCGAACCCGTATGACTTTGAACAGTGACCGCGAACATTTAGTTTACTGCAGCCACAGCCATCATTACCAAGCGAGAACCGTTGACTCTGACAGTGAATGAGAGTATCAGTGTAAACACAGATGACGTCAAGGGTTTTTTTTTAATTAAAGAAGATAGCCTTCATTTGTATGTAGGCCAAGGCAATTTATATATTTACAATACTTACTTAAATATAATTAATAGTATTTTATTGCGTTTGTATTAGTTGTTTGAAGAGTAAAAAAAAAAATTGGTCGGTCTTAACGCAAATTTACAATCGGCAAGTCGGTCGGACTAAAAGCAAAAAAAAAAAATAGAGTCGGTGCTAAATTGACAGGGTCGGTCGGGTTACGGCAAACAAGAATATTTTTAAGGATGGCCTTATAATGTACAGCATGGAAGACTGCTTTTTCCCTAATGGAGACATCCCCAAAATAAGTACCAAATTTACCAATTACACACAAACTCACAGACTTGAAATACTGTAATTGTTTAGCAGTAAGAATACGTATCTTCTAAATATAGATTGACACTTGAAACAAACCCTGAAGTACACATGGCTGGGAAACTGTAGTAATTACAAAATGTCAAATGACTGCTAATAAACTCAATGATAACGCCACAGAAATGTTCACCTGATTAAGGCTGGTACAGTAAACCAAAAAGCCTGGGAAAATGAAATGTAATTGTTGAAATCCAAACCCTGCTTCATTATTTAACCCATAAGGAGATGGGCAGCTGAGACAGTGTTCAAGTTGCCCAGAGGCCCCACACACCAAACAAATACCCCCCGTGGTGGATTTGCATTATTCAGCTCTAAACGGGGCCCAAATGGAGTTGTGCTGCATGGCGTTTCCTCCATTTTCAACCTTGCAGCATGGTTCTGAATGGCACACCTGTCTCCTGGCATATCTTTTGAAACGCTAAATGTGTAGTAATTGCTGGGGAGAGGGGAATTTCATACATCACTACCTAACATTGGGAGTGACAAACTTTAGAAAGCCTACATTTATGCCTAGCCAAATGCATTTTTAATGTTGGCTAAAAAGTGTTGGGGCATCATTGTGCAACGGATGGCGGAAAGAGGCTCTGACTGTGCTAATGGTTACATTCTTGCCAGGAGTCATGAAGTAGCAGATAAGATTGTCTTCCTTTTTTTCCCTCAAAGTCTGAAAAGATCTGCAGGGAGAATAGATGGATTTATTCCTTTATTCAAATGCAAATGCAATCTGTGGGAAAAGAGGGGAAAATTAATTGAGTTCATATATATGAAGAGTCATTCATCAGTGGGGGATATTGACAGTTTATGCCTTTTTGGTGGAATAAATGGGTAGAGGCTGCCATCTCTGAGCTCTGTCTAAATGAAGACCTAAAACAAACACGCACTCCAGGCCTACTGTAGAGAACTACTTCTAGACGGGTGTCATTTGATTGGCTGGATGTGAGGTCACACACCTCCCTATTCTTTCTCTATCGAGCAACTGATTGTTCCTCTTAAACTCCTCCTACCCCTGAGTCGGGATTGTTCTTCCTCTCCATTCACACAAGCTTTTCTGATTCTGGTCTGTCGACAACTCACCTTCTAGAGCTGTTTTCTTACCACGCGAGCAAGCGCCAAAGTGTTGGAACAACTTGCCTCTTGCAATAACACTGCCAGTTTTCACACGTCTCCAAAATAAGCAGTAATGAATTTAATTAGATAGCTGTTGCAATATCGCTGATATATTTCTTTTAATTAACCCCATGTGAATAAATTAAAATTAATAGGAGAAAGAAAAGTGTATAGCAAAAAATAACACGCGTGCACATACACACACACACACACACACACACACAAGCTAATGAAGTTATCCATTAATTGGAATCACATCTGTTAGCCAAAGCTTCAGCAGGGCATCAGGAGCTAACAATGTGTTTAGTTAGCCTCTCAATCTCCTCATCAGAAAGAGAGAGAAAAGGCCTTTGGTCCTAGAAGTGACTGCACGTGTAAGAAATGTACACATGTGCCAGGGCTTGGAAAAAAGAAACCCTCTGTTTCCAGCCCCTGCTTTACCCAGACTACCCATACTGCTATGCTTGAAGCCGGGCCAGTGTTATTACAGGCCTAATGTGGCTGCCTCATTTTGGCTGGATCAGAAGTAATTATGCTCGGGGAAAGTGGCTGCCGACCACAGGGGTCAGGACACTTGTAACATGTGAAAAGAGCAATTATTCCCGGAGACCAAACCCTCCCTTATCCCGGGCAGTGCCAGGGTCACTGTGAAGGAGCAGCACTGCTCCGTTTCACCGGGGCTTATTAGTTGCAGCAGGCTGCTAAAGTTTGTGAAAGTGCATCATATTAATGAACATTCTCATTACAACCACACTGGTCCTGCCAGCCCTGACCTTTCACTCTTTTTTTTTTTTCCTCCCTCTTTCTTCCTTCATCTTTCTTTCAGTCAAATCTTATCTTTTTCTCCTCTATCTTCCTTCGTTGTTCTTTCAGTCAAATGTATTCTTCTTCTGAACTTTTCTGGGTTGTTAATTATATCATCACACTAGCAAGCAAAGACAGGCCTGATTTCATACACAGAGCATCCACAACTGTGTTACCTTTCATTTACCCACAAGCTACAGCTGAACATATACTATTCTCCTATTTTGTGCTGCATGATGTCCACCAAACACATGAATCAATGTTTCTGCCTAGTCCTTATCAACTAGGATCACGCTCTTTATTAATTTGTCTGCGATTTAGCTGGCATATTCTACCTGATATTATTACCAGATGTGTTTTGTCTTGGCAGTAAAGGAGACTTAGTGTCTACAAGCTCAATTAAAGTAATGATGTGGACTGATTGAAAGGAACTAATTTACACAGACAATAGCAGGACATCTGCCTTAGTTCCCCATTAACCTCCACGGTGGCTGGCTGACAAATTATAGTCCGGATTGCTATGGTCATGGCTTACATGCACACAATCGGCTCCTCTGCACAGCTAGAGCTAACACAAATCTTTGGTTTATGATAAAGTTCATCACAGTAGTTTTAAAATAGTCTTAATTTTAAATAGTTGTCATGCTTATTTGGCATAATGATCTGTCATTCGATTAATTAAAATAATTAGCAGGTTGTGTGCTTTAGCTTGTCAAACCCCTCTCAGAAAAGTGACACTTTAAAATTCATCCCCCTGTAAATAAATAATTAATATTTAAAATATAATCACAAAGTCATCATTTTGGTTTGGTAAACATTTTTGTTTTTGTCTAGCTATACAATGAAAGTAAGTGGGGTCCAAAATAGCGGTTGACTGATATATCGCCATGGCCGATATATCAGCCGATATTTGGCATTTTTCAAATATCAGCATTGGCATATAAGTTTTTCTGATTGGCTGATGTATTCAAGGCGGAACTTTATTTTGACGGCGCTGAGAGCGGCAGCGCCTGAGCGCACACAGTGCTCACACTCTCTCTCTTGTTCACCGTCGTTGTTAACAGTTCTGTCTAATACAGATAGGAGTCTGTCTAATAATCTGGTAGAACAGTTAAACAAAGGTGTATATATTAAAAATTAATATATACAGGAAGTATTATAATGATTTATTTTATATTAAGCCTATTAGTAATAAAAAGGCAAACATTATTGTACTTTCTCATTTGCCATCAGCATTAAGCTAATATGCATTTATATAATTTGAACAAATCTTTGAATGACTAATGAACATTTAATTTCACAAACCTTGAAAACTCAGTCGAATCCAGCTGTGAAATCTTTTGAAGTGTGCAGTTTTATCCAGCATGTGAATTGAATGCTTTAAACTTTAAACTCGTGATTTCAAATTGTGCTGCGCTTTATGCATTTGCCCTCGGTCATATTCATGTCATTTTCACTGTGTGCTGTATGTAAAATGAGGGTTACTCTGGCATTATTTGAAAAATATGATTCCCAATGCACAAAAACTTATAGAATATGGCATGTTGGTTAGTGTTTTTTTTTCTCCTTTTTTTTATATTATAATTGTATTAAATATTTATTTATTTGTGAAAAATACTGTCATCTAAAGTATAAGTATGTTTCTTTTACACATTTATTTTTTAATCCATTGTCAAATGATTTAAAATTCCTTAAATATTAATAATAATAATTTAAAAATTTATATCTGCTTTATATCTGCTATCGGCCCCCCTGCTTTCTGGGATATCGACATCGGCTGTCAAAAAACACATATCGGTCAACCACTAGTCCAAAACAACGACGACAACATTGACAAAAACAAAACTTTTTTTAATATTATCTTCTGTGTTCCACAAAAACAAATGCATACCGGAATAAAAATGAAGGTGAGTAAATGATGGCATGAATTTCATTTTTGCGTGAATAATCCCTTCAATAAAAGCTTTCAGTTCTCATATGTTATTCTTGGTCTAGCTTGATCTAGCTGTAGCTGAATACAAGAGAGTTTCATATGTAAATGCCCTCTTAAAGGGAAGTCGTGGCCTAATGGTTACTGAGTCGGACTCGCAATCGAAGGGTTGTGAGTTCGAGTCTTGGGCCGGCAGGAATTGTAGGTGGGGGGAGTTCATGTACAGTGGTCTCTCTCCACCTTCAATACCATGACTTAGGTGCCCTTGAGCAAGGCACCGAACCCACAACTGCTCCCCGGGCGCCGCAGCATAAATGGCTGCCCACTGCTCCGGGTGTGTGTTCACAGTGTGTGTGTGTTCACTGCTGTGTGTGTGCACTTTGGATGGGTTAAAAGCAGAGCATGAATTCGGAGTATGGGTCACCATACTTGGCCGTATGTCACTTTCACCCACTTAAAAACATCTCTGAGCAGGGTCAGGTGAACTCAAAATCTTAATTACTGTATATTGGATTTCAAGACTGATATTTAAAACTACATCCTATCTGGTACCCTTTAATTCCAAACACCTCAACTACAATATCAGTTCCATCCATTCAGCTAGTAAACGTGTGATTCAAGACTGCATCTACCCACTGTCGGGGTAAGACGCAAGTGCTTATCAAGTCTCCCATCCCTGTCACCACCAAGACTCCCTTCTGGCAAACGGTTCAGCTCAATCAAAGACTACAACTTCCCATGGCTACATCAGCTTTCATTTGTCACACTGTTGCCCTTCTAGTGCAATCTGTCTCAACCACCATACACTGATCTCCAACACGCACTCCTGCCTCTTTTCAGAGTACTACCTTAAACCAATGAGCGTCTCTAATCTTACATTGCTTTTGGAATCATACCTGTTAAACTAAAGGATTTGTTGCATCTTAACTAAAATTCTTTGTACTGTCCGCCTGCCATTGAAACAGTTCAGACTTTTCATTCACTGCTGGTTTTTAATATTTCGGAGAACCCTTCTGCTCCATGCATGCATTGCTGCTGACATAACCAAAGGTTGTCATACATGAAAAATCATGCCAACAGCTTTGCGACAGATGACTGCCTGTAATCCCTCATACATCTGTAGTTTAAGTCTCCAGCACTTTGTCCCTCTAAATTGGTCCCTTTCTCAGATGTTTTGAGGTCATGCACATGGTTTATGCTGTTGAGGTTCGTTTAAGGGCATTGTGGGATTCATATGTAGGCCCTCATAAAGTACAAAGCCATGTTTATACTTTAGTAAGAATGAATTGTCTATAATTTATGCATATTGTAATTAGTGGTGTGCCTGAATTTGATGTGGCCATAAACATTTACATTTACATTTATTCATTTAGCAGACGCTTTTATCCAAAGCGACTTAAAGATGAGGACAGTGGAAGAAATCAAAAACAACAAAAAGAGCAATGATATATAAGTGCTATAACAAGTCTCAGTTAGGTTAACACAGTACACCTAGCATGGGATTTTAAATAATATAATATAATATAAAGAAAACCGAATAGAGCAAGCTAGTGTTAGAGGTCTTTACACATACACACACACACACATACAACTGCATAATTAATGAAAAGAAAATAGAATATAAAAAGATTAGAAAGGTAGTTCGATTTTTTTTTTTAAAGAATATAATTAGAATAGTGAGTGTTAAAGTTAGAGGGTCAAATAAAGATGGAAGCGATGTGTTTTAAGCCGATTCTTGAAGATGGCTAAGGACTCAGCTGTCCGGATAGAGTTGGGGAGGTCATTCCACCAGGAGGGAACATTTAATTTAAAAGTCCCTAAAAGTGACTTTGTGCTTCTTTGGGATGGCACAATCAAGCGACGTTCACTTGCAGAACGCAAGCTTCTAGAGGGCACATAAGTCTGAAGTAACAAATTTAGGTAAATGGGTGCAGAGCCAGTGGTAGTTTTGTAGGCAAACATCAATGCATTGAATTTTATACGAGCAGCTATTGGAAGCCAGTGCAAATTGATAAACAGAGGTGTGACATGTATTCTTTTTGGCTCATTAAAAATTAATCTTGCTGCCGCAATCTGAATTAATTGTAAAGGTTTGATAGAATTGGTTGGAAGACCTGCCAAGAGGGCATTGCAATAGTCCAGCCTGGACAGAACAAGAGCTTGAACAAGGAATTGTGCAGCATGTTCCAAAAGAAAGGGCTTGATCTTCTTGATGTTGAATATAGCAAATCTGCAGGATCGGACAGTTTTAGCTATGTGGTCTGAGAAATCAGCTGATCATCAATCATAACTCCAAGGCTTCTAGCTGTTTTTGAAGGAGTTATGGTTGATGTGCCCAACTTGATTGTGAAATTGTGATGAAATGATGGGTTTGCTGGAATCACAAGCAGTTCTGTCTTGGCAAGGTTGAGTTGAAGATGATGGTCCATCATCCAGGAAGAAATGTCTGTTAGACAAGCTGAGATGCGAATTGCTACCGTCGGATCATCAGGATGGAATGAGAGGTAGAGTTGAGTGTCATCAGCATAGCAGTGGTATGAAAAGCCATGTTTCTGAATGACAGAACCTATTGATGCCATGTAGACAGAGAAGAGAAGTGGTCCAAAAACTGAGCCCTGAGGCACCCCAGTAGTTAGATGTTGTGACTTGGACACCTCACCTCTCCAAGATACTTTGAAGGACCTATCTGATAGGTAAGACTCAAACCATTGAAGTGTGGTTCCTGAGATGCCTTTTGCCGGTAGGGTTGATAGGAGGATCTGGTGGTTAACAGTGTCAAAAGCAGCGGACAGATCAAGCAGGATAAGTACTGAAGATTTGGATTCCGCTCTTGCCAGTCTTAGAGCTTCAACAACTGAGAGCAAAGCAGTCTCAGTTGAATGTCCACTTCTGAAGCCAGATTGGTTGCTGTCAAGGAGGTTGTTGTGTGTGAGAAATGTAGAGACTTGGATGAACACAGCTCGTTCAAGTGTTTTTGCAATGAAAGGAAGAAGGGAAACTGGTCTGTAGTTCTCTAAAAGAGATGGATTGAGGTTGGGTTTTTTTAAGTAGTGGAGTTATACGTGCCTGTCTAAATGATGAGGGAAAAACACCAGTGTGGAGGGATGTGTTGATGATGTGAGTGAGTGTAGGTACAACTGCAGGAGAAATGGCTTGAAGGAGATGAGATGGAATAGGATCAAGCGGGCAAGTTGTAGGGTGATTAGAAAGGATGAGTTTTGAGACTTCTGCCTCAGAGAGTGAAGAGAAGGATGTAAATGAGTGTAAGTTTGCTGGTGATATTAGCTTGACTGATTTTGGTGTGGAAAATTGTGCAATAATGTGTTTAATTTTATTAATAAACATGTTGGTCTTTTCCATGTAATTATAATAAATGAGAATTGAAACTTTCAGACTTAAAAATATAAAGTTTATAAGTCATTGTAAGTCAAAGAATAGCTCAAATTTCCAGCAAAGATTAATTAAATTTAATTTAAAATTTAAATTAAATTTTTTTAGTTACAAATTGTAAATAATTCAGTGCAAGTTATTCAGTGATAACCTCCAGTGGGTTGTTATCTGCTCTCACCAAATTATTGAGTGAGCTTGAGGATCAGGCCATCCTTAAAAATATTCTTGTTTGCCGTAACCCGACTGACCCTGTCAATTTAGGACCGACTCAATTATTATTATTTTTTTTTGCTTTTAGTCCGACCGACTTGCCGATTTGTAAATTTGCGTTAAGACCGACCAATTTTTTTTTCACTCTTCAAACAACTAATACAAAAGCAATAAAATAATATTAATTATATTTAAGCATTGTAAATGTATAAATATCCTAGGCCTACATACAAACGAAGGCTATCTTCCTTAATTAAAAAAAACCTGTGACATCATCTGTGTTTACACAAATGTCACACTGTGGCCTGTGCATTCGGCTTCGTCTCATACTCTCATTCATTGTCAGAGTCAACGGTTCGTGCTTGGTAATGATGGCTGCTGCTGCAGTAAACTAAATGTTCGCGGTCACTCTTCAAAGTCCTACGGGTTCGGGCACCATAATACATCTAAAAAATTCATTAAAACAGCTCTACACCGCTTTAAATTGGCACGAAGTTCTGGAAAAACTTATAGAATTGAAAAATAGAAAATTTATTTTAACGACCTTCTCTCGGAGCGCATCCAGTTTTTTTTTTTTTTTTTTTTTTTTTTGGAGCGTGTCCAGTTTTGGGGTTTTTTTGGAACACGTGTCACAGCAACTGCAGCTTCGGACACACACGCATAACAGCAAATAATACTTCTGCACAATGTTTCTCTTTTTACAACAGAAATGTGAATTCTGCCGGTATTCAGACAGTCTCATGCATTCGGGCTAGAATCGCCTAGGGCTGTCAAAATAGCTGAAAAACTAAATTCAAATTTTTTACTTAAATATGATAAAAATTCGAATTGTATTCGAATTTAAAATGCATAATTTCACTTAGGGTGAAGAAAAGCTTTTTGCTTCTCTTCTGAGGCCTCAAGATAGCGCATCGAGCTAAATATTACTGCACGTTTATTCAAAGCATTGGAATACATGACTGTGAAAAAACAACATAATATTTAAAATAATTTTTATGAACTAATTATTATTAAGTTGCTTAAAGAACTATAAACAAAACAGCGTCATGTATGCATGCATTGTTAAATAAATAAAAAGGGCGGAAAACCAGTCACGCAGACTTTTTCCTTTAAAAACATGAGATGCAGTGGGATTGGGAACAAAAACCCAACAGAAAGTCTTGAGATATTTTTAGAAAATTAAATTAAATACATTAATTTTACATGTCTTTCTAATTTTACATTAATTTTTACATGTCTTGTGCGAGACGCGAGTCCAACGGTGTCCCTCTAGAAAATGCGCAAAATATGCGTTCTGTGTGAACGGCTTGGTTTCAGTTTTGATGTAAACAAGATCTTCTCCACATTGATGTTCTCTTTTTTTGTAGTGGCTTCAACTAGATAGGCTAACATAACCTTATAATGCAATGTCACATACATCAGCATCGCATCTCGTGCGCCACTGATAAAGATCAAGTATACTTCGGCCGTCCGCACACTGTCTGCATTATGTCGTTTTCGTCATCCGCGTGCGGGCATTTTTTGAGACCGCGCAGACGGTGCGCGTACACGAGGTGAAAGATGAGACAGCAGCTACTGCGTGTCGAGCTCGTTCGCCTTTGAAAGTTGTGTAGACACAGCTGTGGGCGCGGCAAGATGGAATGGAACATGGACTGTGAAGTACTGGGGCTCATAAGGCAGCTTCCTTAATGCACACCTAAAATTCGAATCAACGTTTTTGCATTTGAATGTGGATTTTTATTTTAAATTCAACGAATAATCAAAATTCTATTTTTTTTTTTTTTGACAGCCCTAGAATCGCCTATGCGATTTTTTTGTTGTTGTTGACATTTCTAATTGTAAACACAGCCATGTTGAAGCCTGCAGTAAATGTTTTGCATTATGGCAGTCCACTCTGCTTATTGTTTTTCAAAAATGTTGCACTCCTGTTTGTCATTGTGCACGTAACTTCACGCCAATAAATCATCAGAAATATTGGTCTTTATATTCTTCCTGCCTGTTGTCCGTGGATTTACCTATATTTGGTGTTATTTGCCGTATAAAACTTATTTAGACATGCAAAATCGACTTTACAATCGATTCAATGAACACTCGTCACTCAAATCAAACATGATTTTTTTCACAAAAGTGACAAACCAAGAAAGCAAAGTAAACGGTCTCTCATTTGTAGGTTGCACTGATACCTAGTGGTGGATGCAAGTAAAACAGTATAACAGTACCTAATTTTTTTTCTTCTCACTTGAAATTCATGCAATAAACATGTTTTTGACAAAGATTTTAATTTGTTTGTGGTCTATATAGCCTGCATCAAAATGAGATTTGCAATTATGAGCCCGAAGGCACGGGTTGAAGACCCAGTCAGTGACGTCACGATATGCAAATTTGTTTAAATTCATACCTACGTCATCACCATCACCAAGATTTTCCTTTTTCTTTCTTTTTTTTACATTGAAACTTGAAAAAAAATATAGACTGACCTACCGACCCTTTTTTTTTTTAATTACTGTTACTGCAAACCAAAATATTTTTAAGGATGGCCTCAGTCAGATTCAAATCAGATTCTGAACAAATCGTTCAAATCTTTTCTGTAAACTTACTCGACCAGAAATTCAACAAAAAGACCTGACACAAAAGAATGATTCATTCACAAATCGGGCAGAATCAGAATGTCTAAAATCTGAGTTAAAAGGCGACTTAAATTTTTAAAACATTATAGTTTAGTCTGTTCCTCACATAAAGCATGCCTTCATAAGTCATATGGACTACTTTTATGACACTTATGGCTCTTTTGTGTCCTATTTGAAGCTCGAAAGCTGCAATCCCCATCCACTGTAATTGCAAAAAAAAGGAAAAAGAAATTTCTGCTTTCATATTCTGCAAAAGAAAAACATCATACCGTTTAGGGTTACTTAATGATGACAGATTACATTTTTGGATGAACTTTCTTTTTAAGAGCAGATTAGAACATGCCTTCTTAAAATGGCAACTCATGTGTCAAAAGCATGGCCCAAACACTGACTCTCTTCCTGATCTCACATTTATGCCCCAGTGGCCCCCTTCACCCACCTCCTTGAAGAGGCCTCACACTGAGGTGTCCAGCTAATTGATCAGGTAATAACAGTGACCCTGCATACGGTAAACTTTGCATCATCATTGGCTTCCACTGTGCTTACTAAAAGATGCAACAGAGGAAACAAAATCTGACTACAAAAATTTTTTTTAAAGATATGATTATTGTGCTGTAATGCTTTAAAATGATTCCTTGACTGTCTTCCCTCTTGCTATAAACTTTAAATACATCAAAAGGGCACTGATTTGATTTTTTTCTTCGATATCCACAAAAATGGAACTTGAAATGAATGCCTACATTGAAACCGGATCCTATCTTTATAATGGAAAGTACATGGTCTGACAGTTTCAAATGCAAAAACGCATCCATACATATTCGACTGAGATAAGGTCTGTAAAGGGTGGATCGGCGGAAAAGAGGCATGTGACAGGGTGCACACCAATTACTAATAGCAAATTATTTTCTTCCCTCCCTTTTATTTGTTCGAAAGAAATATTTGACAAGGCAAATGCTGCCTCTTGAAGGAAAAAACGCATCTACTGTTAGGATATGAATCAAGTGGCGGATAGCAGGATATGCTTTTTTGTGACATGGAATGACATAGGAAGGTCAGAGGCACTTGTAGCTGTTAAATGGATTGGATTAAGTGGGAGTTGCCTCCTCAGTTTGTGTCTCTGTTTATAATGTTATACTTTTTTTGTTCTGCATGAAAGAAATGGGGGAAGGGTCTCCTACCGAGATTCCAGGCTGTGCAAAGAATGATGACAGATGCACTCATAAACCCCAAATACCAGTTTGCTGATGTCAGAGTCAACATTATGTACTTTTATTCAGTCATTTACTCTGTCATTTCAGGTTTAAAATGTGCTGAGGCTATATAGGGCTTCTAAAAGCATATCTTAGCTGGCTCTTTTTTGGAAAACAATGTGAGGTTTCTCAGAGATGGCAGAAACAAGATGATTAGCTCAGACAGAATCCAGCGCTCCTCACATCAGCTAACTCATCCTGAAGGTTGCTCTAGCCTGGTGAGACAGGAGTTGTTAGCCACCTTAAATCTGGGTTAGGAAACCTGGCATGGTGTGATGGGCTCATTCAGTTACCGACAAACCTGAATTCATCCATGTAATTACAGAACGGGAAAGCTCAAAGGTTTTTGTATATGGGCCTTGAGTGGTTTACAACAGAAAGGGTTAAGCTCGACATGGTTAACTTTTTCTTTAGCCAACATGCACGTTGTTAAAAGGTGGGAGGCGAGTGGGGGCCTAAACCAATTACGTGTGGTTCTTCTGAGGTGGGGGAAACGACCTTTGTGTATAATTAGTTCTCTTATTTAAAGCAAAGATTTTGAATAGAATAACTAATTAGCTGTCATAAAAGGCAAATTAAAGATTTTTGTGCCATCCCTTGGGGAATTGAAGGAGCCTGATTCCCAAGCTCGTTTCCGTCTCGTACACACACTCACGTACAAACACAAGACACACTTTTTCCTCGCAGACGAGCTCTCTCTCTCCTCATTAAGACTGTTTTTAGTTCTGTAGAAGGCTGACAAGAGAGTACTGTTGGCATACCTGCAGAGTGCACATCTAACAAGCCATGAAATGCAGGTAGAAAACGACCGCCCTCAGCTAGTGTGGCTTCAATTTAAAGGCTTTTTACCTTCATTTATACTGAACATTGGTATTTATAGCGAGTTTTGTGATCCTAATGTGACGGCTTCAAGGGCCCCGTATTGGGGCCGGAGAAGGGATGTGGAGGAAGCTGGAGGGGGAAGCACACTGCTAATTGATGGCTCCCATCAGTGGCGCTAGACCAATTAGCGTTCTTCTTTTTCCAGTTTTGATAAAGAAATAAGATGGTTGAATACCACCGGAGCTCTTATTCACATCCAAGTCATAAATTTGTCTAACAAGCCCTCGCTCTCCTGCCCTCTCTCTCTCTTTCAGTCTTTCCTGAGTGCCCTTACATTTTTACCTCATTTTACAACCAAGGAAATGCTAATTATATTATATTCATAGCACCGCTGATGTGTGGATGATCCAGAATCACTGAACAAATCGGAATCCAATAAATGTACATGTGCATCACAGAGGGAAAGTGTGTGAATGAGCGCATACCAGGGTTGTGCAGCATTGAGAATTGAATTGAGAGTGCCTTTTTAAATTCCAATTCAGTTGCCGTATTCAAGTATAGCAATTCAAATTGTAATATAAGAAAGTAGAATTCAAGTGAATTCATATAACTCTAAAGTAAAAAGTAAAGTTTGTCAAGACAAAATTTGAATGTGTGAATTTGGCTTTGCTTGTTTGAAAGATTTGAAGGTTTTTCCAAACTTATCATGAACTAAACCTCTCTTGGAACTACAGTGCAAGGTTAGTCCAGTAAGAGGAGGATACACAAAAAAAACATTAATATGCTGATAGTTGCATGCGGCGTACCGGATAATGGAGTTCATGCCCACTGGCGTTCATTTGTTGATCATGTACAGTAGAGCCATTACCGGACATTAAAGCCAGAGCTGAACAAGAGCTGCTGCCTGTGACCTCTGCCATCAGAATACTCTTAACGGACATCTCGTTTCATAAACAGATGCACTTACAATCAGCTAAACATTAGATAAAAATGACGATACCAGGAAAATATTCATTTAAAAGTATAGTCCACCTAACTACGAAATCAGTTCATATCCTTCCAAACCTGCTTGACTTTCCTTTTTCTGTGGAACACAAAAGTTGTTGTATATGATGGAAGTCAGTAGGGTCCAAACAACATTGGACCCAAGTGACTTTCAAAGTATGGCCAAAAAAAGAGTTAAGTTTTGTTTACAACTTCAAAATGCAATATTTTTAAAGTGCAGAAGAAACAAAGTCAAGTTTTGATCAGTAAATGATGACAGAATTTTAATTCTGTGCTGACTATGACATTTAATTCCTCACAAATACCTAAAATCAACACCTTGTTTTGAATAACACACATTCTTTGGATATTTACAGAATATGTTTTTACACTTTTTCCACACTGTAAAAAGGCTAATGCTTAAATAAAAAGCCCTCTGTCCAGATGTGGACTTTGTGAGAGAAATGTGTTTTGAAAGCAGAGAGCAAAAGAGAGGTATAGAGAGAGGGAGAGTGCCGGTTTAGCTGCACGTTCTATTAGACGGATCAATAGCTCAGTGTGGGAGAGAGTGTCTTAAGAGCTGTTGTCCTGCGCTTTCAGCTGTGGCAGACCTGTTAGTGCAGGCAGAGGGGTGCCGAGTGCCAGAGTTACCAGCTCTGGCCTGGGGGCGGCTTTTAGTCCACAAACAAATGTCAGACCGCAGATAGACTATTAGTGTTTAGTGCAGTTATTAAATGGACTTTATTTGTCCTTTAGGAGGCTAAAAGGCATGCTTAAAGGGGGGAAGCTACATGACAACGCGGCGATTTAGCCGGCTTGGTTACTCTTCTCTGGTCGCAATGCAGCGAGCCCGAGTGTAAAAGGAGATCAGGCTTTAGTGTGTGTGTGTGTTTGCGTGTTTGAAAGGCACTTAGGCCATACCGTATCTCACTGGAAGCTTAAGAGCAGCCTTGTTGCGGTCAACAGTGTTCTAAAAGGTTAATGTTGATCTATACCAAACAAAGCCCACAGGAGGCTTTTAGCATGGACAACAATTCTCATATTGATGAAATAGGGCCATGGCTAATCTTCCAAACAACATAAATACCTCTGTCAGCTAACTAAATGGAGATGGTCCTGGAGCATCCCAACATAGAGATGCATTCAAGCCCCCATTAAATGGGTGTATGTCACTCGCCAAAAATAACATCTGTTCTTTTGAGCGTGGCCAGTGATGGATAAACGCAGTCCAAAGTGACCCGCATGGCTATCTGTGCAGAAGAGCATCCGTGACTAATGCATATGAAACAGCTTCGGTGGTGTCACCACCCTTATCAAAAAGAGCGCGGAACATGAAAAGTCACTGGTTTAGCCAGCCAGTAAATCACAATGCTCTCTATGTTTGTCTCCCTATCGCCACAGGTGTGCCGATGCTCTCCGTCCAGCCCAAAGGAAAACAGAAGGGATGCGCCGGCTGCAACCGTAAGATTAAAGACCGCTACCTGCTCAAGGCCCTGGACAAATACTGGCACGAAGACTGCCTGAAATGTGCCTGCTGCGACTGCCGCCTGGGGGAAGTGGGCTCCACCCTCTACACTAAAGCCAATCTCATCCTCTGTCGCAGGGACTACCTGAGGTAAGAACATGCTGCCGTCAAAGTGCTGCCAAAGCAGAAAGGGCTTGTTACACCTCAAGCTGCATGACATTCAGAAAAGTACACCCTCATCTAACAGCCGATGATTGCCACCCTGCCTGTTTCATTCCTGGCCCTGTGCTCTCTCTCTCTCTCTCTCTCTCTCCTGTTGCATTTATCTGCTAACTTGTGGGGTTAGAAGATACTTTTTTTTTTTAGCTTGTAAATGATGTTTTCTTTGAGGCTGTTACAGAAGATTAAGTGCTTGTTCTTTCCTCATCACAGTGTACCGACCCAGACTCTGTGTGTTCCAATTAAGTCTCAGTTGCACAAGTGAGCAAACAGCTTGGAGTGGCATCTTGTAGCGATTGTTTATGTTTAGCTGGGTAAGATTTTGCATGTTTACATGAAAGTGACGTGTCGCCCATTTTCTAAGTTGAGAGATAAACCGCTGTGTATGAGTGTGTTTATGGATTTTCAGCTCACCCCAGGCAGCTGAGTGTCAAAACTGCAGGTCTAAGGATCTGTTTTGCCTCCTATCTCTAAGCCATCTGCTTGCTAAATTAAAAATGATTATTTGCTGGGCGTTAAATCCCATTCCCTGGGGGTCTCCCAACCAGATCCAGTCATTTATCCCCAAGCTGCTCTCCCCAAAGATCCCCCACTGGTAGGGCCCTTCCCAGTAAGACATGCAGTTCAACACTGTCGTCATAAACTGTTAAGGCGATAGTTCACCCAAAATGTTTTAAATTCTGTCATCATTACTAACCCTCATGTAGTATCCAAAAAGGTTTGACTGACTTTCTTTTGTGGAACACAACAAACTGCCATTTAATGAAGGTCACGCAGGTTTGGAATGATGTGACAGTAAGTTAATTACATACTGATTTATTTATTTTAATCTTTTTTTTTCTAAAAATGTGCATCATGAAAATAAAATGGTTTCAGTTAAAAGGTATGAAAAACAACCTTTGATAAACCTATCACTAACAATATTTTGAAACAAAAATCTAGAAAGAATAATAACTTGAACTAACTTAAAAACTCTGGCTAGCACATAACTCATATTGTGACTGTAAATATTAAACAATTAAGAATATTGTAGACAATATAATGTTACTTCAGGAATTACAGTTTTTAAATGAGCATGTTAAATGTTGAAATCAATTAATATACTGTAAAAAAAAAGCTTGAATATTAGGATTCATATTGCACTGTATTCAGCAAAAATATAAATGGAAATAAAATGTAATGACAAAATATTTAATAAATTTGACCGATAGTTTTGTCATTAGAAAAATTTTTATTAAAAAAAGTAAAAGTAACACTGGCATTACACAATTTGCACATCACGACTGTTGTGATACTGTTAGATTGACCTCACAAGGTCTCTATAATAGGTACAACGAGGCATGTGTGGTAATAAAATTAATAGGGAAAAATCAAAATAAGCCCCAAATGCTTGGCAATTTGCTAGAAAAAGGTGGAAACCGCACAAAAACGAGCTTCCTGTTGCTGCTGTACCAGCTCTGATGTCCTAATGAAATCTAGCCCACTCATCTGCTCTTCGGCCTGTGATAAATGTATGCTACTTAATGACTGGAGATGCCGAATATGAATTATATTAAGGAACAAATTAAGAAGTATCCTTCTCCATGCAGACAGAGCGAGGAAGCATTGGTGTGTTCACTTTAAACATGAGTGATTGAGCCTCCACACAGGGTGTCCCACCTAAACTTCACCTCCAGCACACTGCTGGAGAATCAACCCGCTTGCCTTCAGTAATGAAGCTGAAATCTCACCCAGAATTAGCCTCCCATACAGGGAGGCACTTCATTAAAGACAGGTGGGCAGATCAAACGCATTTCTTTTATTTTCGGCTTGGTTTTTGGAGCCCTGCCATGCGCACATTAATTATGAGCAGCGCTCCTTCTGCGTTTTGTCCTTCAGGAGTACTGTAGAGCCATAATGAACCCACACCCCATGAAAACACACACACAGCCCCACCACTGCACAAACTAGCTTGAGCTATCACAGTTGACCCTTTTCCTAATAGAGAAGTATAGCAGGATTTATATGCTTTCAGGTCAAACTCTTTCATCACTGCATAATTTACAAAAATTAATTAATCTGTTTTGCAGGGTCACAATCCTTTGACCTTATGACCAGAGAGTGCCTCTGTTTTGTCGGTGTTCACCCCTGACCTGAATTTTATATATATATATATATATATATCTTAACCATTGCATTATATTAAGGGGGTACACATCAGTCATTTCCTAATCAAAGAAGGGTGCTTTTAATTGAAATATAAAGTAGATTACACCTCCTCCTAATGATGGCACATCCATTACTAGCCAGCATGTGATTATGATTAAAGGGCAGAGATAAGTCTCAGTAATCATTTAGTGCATTTTGAAGTCTACTGAGTGAGCACAGCTATCCCTATGAGGCAAAAAAGACATCAGTCATAATGTAAGAGGAAACAATCCCAATATCAACCGTATCTCACTTTGAAGATTAACTACTATACCTGAACACAATACAGTTGACCCCTGTCTGTAAAACACAACAGTGGGGTACAAAAGTCTGATGTATTTTTATGCATTCTATTATTATAATATATACATATTAGATGTTTAATAAATATAGTAAATATATTATTAAATACATAGATATAATTAATATGATTAGATGTATAAAGCAAATAAATGGAACAAATAGATGTAGAGTTCTAGGGGGAACATTCCAGGTCTTCATTGTGGTCTCACTATTGAACCCCAATGTATTTGAAACTTTGCAAGTTCACACTTACAATACTGAACCACATTCTCTTTGAATGCAAGTAAAGGACTAGAACAGCTGAAGTCTAATCACAGAGAGACATTAAAAGGAAGGAAGCTGACGCCGGCTTTAGAGGAGTTAAGAAAAAACACCAGAAGAGAAATACCTGTCAACACAGAGCCACAGGGAATCATAGAGAACAATGAGCAAAGGCTTTCAGCTTTAATACTAAAGTTTGGTTAAACACAAACAAGATTATGAAGCGAAAAGCTCTGTTCTCCTTTTCTTTATTGTTTTGTAAATTTTTCCACTCCTGTTCAGTGGAATAGGTGTGCAGGGGACTTTGAGACTTTTAGTTTGCTGAGGCTAGGATAACATTAAAGGAACGCTACATTGAGTTTAGAGCTCATGAATCTTATCACAGTATCTGTTATTGAATAGACTGCTTTGTTTTCAAGAAAACAATTAAAAAGTAAAGCTTGTAATGACAACTCGTACAGCAAAACTGATGCACAATGGACGTTTTAGGCCTGAAAGCTCTTGAGCACATTTTGCTTGGAATAACACATTAAATGGCCTTGCTGATAAAATGGTTGGTTTCACTTTAGCATGAATTATATTGCCTGAAAATCCAAGCCATTGTATTTCAAAGTTTGCTGGTGACCTTCCAAATGAGTTTCTATAACCTCCTAATCCACTTAAATTAACCACCAGTAAAGTCTCCATTTTGAGCCGGGTCATCATGGTGCCGCAAAAACCTACAATTAAACCACCGCAGATTTCTTTGCAGAAGCCCGGTTATCTATCACTGTGTGTGTGTGCGTGTGTGTGTGTGTGTGTGTGTGTGTGTGTGTGTGAGGAGTCCCTTATCCCCTTCTCTTTTAAGAAGACTCTACTCTTAAACCATCAAGAGGTCCCTAAATTTTCACAAGTCCGTAGCAACCAGTAACTGCCATCCCTGTGCTCTGTGACCTGATTTAGAAAAGAAGGGAAAATGGGTTTTGTGATGTGATGTGATCTGTAACGCACTCTACTGTGCAACATGATGGACGTGAGCCATAAAAAATTGTTCCGGATCCCCAGGGACTCCAACCATCTTTTCAGTAGCGAGCCAGGATAACACAACATTGAACTCCCAACTCCATTTGCTTGCTCCAGCATTAAGGCATGACATTTGAAATGTGTTCGACCACAATCTGTGCGCTATTCCCTTTTAGAGAACACGCTCCTTCAGACAGACGCCTTAATCCTTCCTTCTGCCTCTGACCATGAATGTGTGTCTTCAAATGTTAGGATTATGTGTCCCGCCATCTGAGAACTTTCCAAGATTGAAGAATGACTGGTAGATACATCTTAGCCAACTACTGTAAACTGCCATTCTCACTGTTAAGGGTTGTCCTGTCAAATGTTGTGGCAAATGATTTGGCATAGGCTCTTTAATATGGAGCCAAATGGAAAAAAATTTGGACTGATCTATCCTTTTCAAAATGGTTATTTTTACTAGGCATGAAATACTAATAGATAGGGCTATGTAAAAATCTAGATTTTCTCATTACTCAAATATTTTTAATGATGAATCTTCCACACCACAGCAAAATAAATAATGAATGTGACACAGTAAATACTACAGCCCGACCGATAAATTGTTTTGCTGATTTTATCGGCAAATATGAGCCTGTCGCAGATATATCGGTATTGGCGAATATGCCGCCGATATGCCACAGATATATATATATATATGTAACGGCGCAGCAGATCGCTCTAAATTCGGGGGATCCCTTGAGTTCGAGGAACCCTCTTGAATGCTGACTCACGGGTACGTCTCGAGGCCCCATTTTGAATGAAACCACCCACACGTTGGTAGTTCCTGGTGTCCAGGAGTTATGGGAGGTTAAATCCGTGGTCGAGCAATGACCGATCTGGTAATCCCAGGGGGCTACCAATGCGCAGAGGGTGACGTTCAAGAGTTTAATTGAACTGAATTGAAAAAGTTGAATAAACTTCAACTTTACTGTTAAGTGCACTGATGACAGACTCATTTTGGATAATAAAGTTTATTGTTAAATGCCCTACCTCCATATAGATTCATACATATCTTTGTCACGTCATTATAAGTGTTTGATAACCACATTTGAGTGATCATTTAAAAAAAAAACACAAATGGGAGAGTGTCCAAACTTTTGACTGGTACTGTAGTATAATATACAAATAAATATGGGCCGATGTTGATATCTGCCTTTTTTTACTCCCTAATATCATGTGTGCGTGTGTGTGTGTGTGTGTGTGTGTGTGTGTGTGTGTGTGTGTGTGTGTGAATAATGCTCCGAATTATTAACTACATGAGAAGCCAAGTGAGAATTTCTGAGATCAGAATATCTTTATATATAAAGTCAGTTACCGAAAAACCCAAATGAATCAGAAACAAGAGTTTGAAATCAAGAGCTTCTGAATCAAAATTAAAGAAATCTACACTGACACAGCCCCCCAAAAAGTAATACAATAGTTCTTTATGCAATGATACAATATAAATACTGACAACATATTGGACAACTGAGCAATACTTTGAGCATTTTGTAAATACACTTACTATGATTTCTATTTCAATTCTATGTGTGATGTGTAACGGACACTAATTTAAAGTTTAAGTGCAAAATGTAAAGTATAAATTATATGTGCAATTATGAGTTCTCACAGATTATATGCTGACCTTGGAACAAAGCTGCACTCGAACCATTATTTTAATAAGCTGAACTCTTTTGTGAAGCAACACCTCGTTGGGGTTGCACGGCCTCCCCCGAGTGTCAGAGTTCCACATAAACACATTTTACTGGAGCAGTAACCTGATCTAACAATGGCTCTTTTTAACACCTTGCCTATCTGATATAACAACATGCCCTCTCCCACCATAAGACTCCTCTCCGCTCGGCTCTGTTGCTCTAATTAACAGCAGTGTCTGCTGGATAGATGCTGGTGGTGAATGCAGGGTGAGCAGTCGATAGAGACTAATATGAACTCACGTGCAACATTGTTTTGTTTCCTTCTCTCTCCAACGGAGTCCTTAACTTTAGAGGAGTGTTTAGCATACTGCCTCATCCTTATCCTGCCTTATTTCCTCCTTTTCCTCTCCCTGTTCTTCTCCATTTGCTTTTCCTGTTTGCATTGCATCCCTGTTCTGCCAAACGTATATATCTAAGGAGTAAGGGCTTTGAAAATGAAAATGCAAATCCAACGGCGGATGTAGTGGAGGAAAGTGATCTGCCTCGATGCCTTGTTCTGTTTGTGACCTTGGTGGTTTGTGTCCCATCTAATAAGCTTAAACAAACAGTGCAGAAATGTGAGTTGTGTCCCTTTCCATGCTCCAGCAAGCATCTACTTACCTCTCCAAGGTTACATACCTCACAACACTCCCTCTACATCTCACTCTGCTTTTAGCAGGTAACAGAGAAAGGAGAAGAATACGAGAGGAACGGAGGATAGAGGCAGTATCCTTGTGAGGAGAATCTTTTGAACTTTTGACTACATTATAGTATTTAGCCTCTTGAGTAAAATCCAGCTGGCTTTGGTCTGAGCAAAGTCTCATTAGTTACTCTGGTTTAAAAGAAAGAAGGAGAAAAAACTTTGAGCAGTTCAATTGCTCGCCTCAGACCTGTTTTCATTTGCCTTCACAGTGTGCTAGGCAAAAACTCTTTGAAGAAGGGGATTAGAACCATGTGATCATTTTAATTAGATCATTAGCTAAGAATTAACTTCTAGGTTTGTACCCTCATTAACAAAAAATACCTAATGTGTGGCAAGCTGGATTCACGTATCGCATTAGATGTCTAATGTTTGTTTTTTGTTTAGTTTTTTCTTCTTCCACTTCTTTGGTTGTTTTCTTTCCTTTTTCGGATTTGTTGCGTGATTTCATAAATGCTGGAACAGGTAATAAGTGAGTAAATCTGCTTTTTGTGTTTTCTCTCACAGGCTCTTTGGTACAACAGGGAACTGTGCAGCCTGCAGTAAACTGATCCCAGCCTTTGAAATGGTGATGAGGGCCAGAGATAATGTTTACCATTTGGACTGTTTTGCCTGTCAGCTTTGTAATCAGAGGTAAGGAGGGAATGAGATCACAACAAGCCTGCAAGATTCTTTCTTTCTATATAGAAAGACAGAAGAACCTTTTAGATCCCCACAAAAACCACTTAATGACTTCTAGCATTGTGACTTTACACTCTCCGGTTGGTCCATACTGTTTTCGTCTCAAACCTACAAGTTTTGTCCTAGTTTGTATTTGTGAGCTTGAGCTGAGTGAAATTAACCAGCACTTCAGTGGCAATACTGTTGGCAGACCAATACCAAGCCTGATCAAACTGTTAATGCCTTATTGAACACAGTTAGCCAGAAAGCTCCTACTCAATACACAGCCAAGCCAAGCACATCACCGCTATGTGTCTCGCTAAGGGAATTAAACGGCTGGATGAAGGAACTTTTCAAGGATCATCCTTCCAAACATTCCAGGGGAGCAAAGGACTGTGACAGTGTCTTAAATGCTTTAGTGTGTGACCCACTTTTGTGTCATTCTCGAAAAGCCACAACATGCACACTAAACTGAACTTATTGAATACAGTAAATACAAACAAGCTCAAATTCCAATTTACAACTGATGCCCAAAAAAAGAAAAAAAAAAAAAGAAACCTTTTTCAGCAATGTCATGCCTTAACTGACTTAAGGCCCCTTCTAAAGAATCTAAAGGCGGTCGCACACCGGACGAGAAGCGCCGCGTCGCGCCACCTGTAGGACAACTCGAGGTATCGCACACCGGGCGTGCACATTCTATATGCTGGAGCTCAATATCGAATCAAGTTCTGAGCAGCAAGATGAATGAGTTTTAATTAATTTATTATTATTATTTTAAATATATTATTTTAATTGATAATTCCTGAGTTTTGAACGTTAATTAATGTAAAGAATCTGTGTTATAATTTAGTCTAGATTATCACTAGCATTCTAGATTGCCATTCATCAATTGTTTTGTATTATTATAAGCAATTTCAACATTTCTAATGCTGTAGCTACTAATACTGATTTGTTTGCTCAATAAAAACAAAGCTAAACCATTTTTATATAGGTATGCTTATTTCTTAACGTTTCTAAGGACTGTCACTGAACATTTTACCTCAGATCGAAAATTAGACATCCCTACCTGAAAAACCGATGACAAACGCTATCTTCCTCCACGTTTATGACTTCCTCAGGTTGTCTTTAAAGAATCTATGGTTGGTTATTTATAATTCTGGGTATTTCCCTACGTCGTTGATTTGTTTTTCATCTATTGTGGTCCGCTACTCCACTATTTAAATTACCTGAAGTGTGTTGTGACGGTTGTGACCTGGTAAATCCACTAGGTGGCTGCCGACAACATTGAATGTAACCACTACAGGCAAATACTGTAAGATTTTGCGTATGTAAAAATGTCTCAAGAGAAAAATAAAAGATTAAAAGGACTACGTTTATTATACATTTAATTATATATGTTTACATTTTATTCAAGCTTTACAACTAATGAAAGTAGTATTTTGCAGCAGTGGTATCTTGGTATAATGTATGAACCACGGTTTGAAACAAATATGATGTTACTTAATAAAAAACTATGCAGATTGCACTCTGTGGCTTGGCAGAAATTTGAACAGCATCCTGAGCCGTAGCTGGGCGCCGTGGACAGACACCGAATGGCGCCACCAGTGTGTGTACACTCATAGCGAATAATGTGTTTGAATTTTAACGACATGGCGCGATGCGGCGCTGCGCTTCTCGTCCGGTGTGCGACCCCCTTAAATGTAAATAAATAGTTAATTGGAATATTTGGTGAGCACCAGGGGTCTCATTTATAAAACGCTCCATAGATTTAATCCTAAAAATGTACTGTGACGAGTCAGTTGGCTCCTCCCTGATTGTCACCGGCACCCCGTCCTAAATCGCCGCCCTTCACCAGGCTCCCAACTGGAGTGGGTGTGTGAGAGGAGGGGCGCTGGACGAGTCAGGGCTGCGGCATGTGATGGGGCACACCTGAAGGAAATGGAGCCTCATCACCGCCGCTGTTTAAAAGCCCAACGCGCCTCTCCTCGAGAGACCGGTCTCTTCCCCGTGCATGCACACTGGTGTCCTCGTGGGTCCAGGAAGGGTGCGTTGAGGGACTCCCGCGCCACCAGACATGTGAGCTGCCGGACCCGCGATCCGGATGGGAACCGCACCCGTTTACACGGCCGTCGGGCCAGGATGCCGGGCCGTCCATCCCCTGCCAGCGCCGCGGCCAACGAGAGTGATGCGGCCGCTAGAGAAAGCCGCCGCCCCTCGCGCCCCAGACTGAAGAGGGGAGCGCGTGCGGCCGCCGGGCTCCGCCCCTTACCTGGACCCTTCCTCCATGAACACTGCCCGACCCACACAAACCCCGCAGCACGACGAGGACACCAGATTCCCTGTTTATTTTGGACACTCTTCCCCTTTGGCCACTTTTATCCCCTGTTTTATTTGATTTCTGTTAATAAAAGCCTCTCCGAGGCCTGACGTCACGCCCACTGTGTCTGTCTTGTGCTCCTCCCGCCAAAGATAAATATGTATGTGCATCTCCACCCAGACTCCTCCCCGAAATCACCATATACGGAGCTTACAACGCCTAGTTTAAATATGCATAATAACCTCTTCTGCATATCATTTCTATGCATATTCCCATCCACATGCACACCATTGACAAATTATTTTAAAAAGGATACGTGCAAATCTTACCGTTTGTATTCTTCAAATACAGTGGTATTTTTCATAATGTTGTGGAGATGCCTTCATACGACATCAACACTTCCGTGCAGCTGTGGTTGTACAGTAAGCTATTATCATTGGACCTATTCAAACTGGACCATTCCACCAAATCCCACAGTGTCCGCCACAATTTTGAAGTGCACATCATTGATCATTGTTCTCACAAAAAATATTATGACAGTGGAATATTTAATTTAAATGTATATTATAAAATGAAAACAGATTAATATCATTGCTTACTTCATTACTTTTCTTTCTCCAGGAAAAAAAAGTCTGTACACATGGGTCAGAGTTTGCGTGCAGGTGTGCACATTTTCCGTCAAGTTTGTTTTTTTATAAATCCCATCTTTTGCGTAGGAAATTGTGTACACCTCTTTAAGGGCAGGTTTTGTGCATACACAACGGTTATAAATGAGGCCCCAGGTGTGTAATAAAGTTTGGTGATTGAAGCTTTGCTGCTGACGGATGGCGCACAACCCTGGTTCCCCCGTTCTCCACTCTATTCCTTTGCCAACACAGCACATTGGCGTGGCAGTGATTGATAAGAGAAAACATCATTGGAAATGCTTTCATCATGGTCGCTGTATTGCCCATACAACATTTATGGCTTTCATATGCAAACTTGTCAATATAAAAATGCAGTGCACACATGGAATGTTTTTCTCTTTAATTGCCATGAAATTTCACGGGAAGTTTTTAGAGGCTAACAATTTAAACTTTGGCGACGAGCCCCAACATAGGGGGAATAAAAGCTCAGCGGTGGGGTTTCCTTGGAAACTGGTGCTTTTTTTTTTTTTTTGCCTTCGAAAAGAAGTGGTGGCATGCTTTCATTGGGTGCCAATCCTGTCCTGCTTTGAAAAATGCTGTTGGTTTTGAAAACATTTGGTTAGATCTGCACCTTATTGTCACATCACAAGAGACTTTGAGACCATCATAGAAACAGTAGCATTCCTGATGCCTGTAATGAAGACTGTACCACAAGTTCATTTTCACTGATGCACGATTACCTAAACCAAAAAAATATTGTATAATAGTTCAATAATTGACTTGTGCATATTTACATCATAAAACCTATAATTATTATTTTTGTTGTTTTACACTGTGACACAAGGCTGTGGCTGTCCCATTGACTGCCAAGTAAAATGCACTGTCGAAGTCCAAAAAAGTATGAACGATTTCGTCAAAATAGTCCATCTGCCATCAGTGGTTCAATCTGAATTTTATGAAGTGACGAGAATACTTTTTGTATGCGCGGAAAGACAAAAATATCCTTGTGTCGTGGCTAACACAAAATAGTGTACTCAGTTTGCGTTCAGTGGATGTTCTCCAAAATGGCACTACGGTGATGCGGAGAAACACAGTGGAGACGAATTGTTGAATAAAGTCAATATTTTTGTTTTCTTCACGTACAAAATGTATTCTCGTCGCTTCATAAAATTCAGATTGAACCACTGATGGCAGATGGACTATTTTGACGATGTCTTTCATACTTTTCTGGACCTGGAACAGTCACAAGCCTCCTGGTTTTCATCCAAAATATCATATATTGTGTTCCAAAGACGAACAAAGCTTTTACAGATTTGGAACAACGTGGGGTTAAGTAATTAATTAAGAAATAATGACCATTTTCATTTTGGGGTGGAGTAACCCTTTAAGTAAAGTTTATGTCAGGGCTGTAGGCCATTCCACACTGAATTGAAATGCCTTTTGAAATTATAATGCAGAATAAAAATAAAGTACAATTAAATCATACTCAATTTTTAAAAGAGATTCTTTGAATTAAAAGTCAGTAAATTTCTCTTCCTGCCATTTGCAATTCAGCTTTTTGTGAGATGTTGCCAATGCAGTTCAAAACATCCTTCAATTATGAGTTGTATCCAACTATCCATAGTGTTTCAGTGTATAAAGGTCTGTTCAGGCCTGACAAAGTACAAATATTTACCAAAACTTTTGATCTGATGCCGAATCATCATTTCTTGAGATACCTGAATGATAATTTGCTATCCAGATTATAAATTAAACAAAAACCTAGCCACAGAACAATAAAAAAGGTACAATATTTCAGACTTTGTGTGAAGGAGATGGTTTTCAAATCTGTGTTGTGGACTTGATGTGAGTAGGCTAAAGAAATTTGGAATGTATGTTAACCTAATGTATGTGTTTGTTGGTTTTTCCTGCAGGTTTTGTGTGGGTGACAAGTTTTTCCTAAAAAACAACATGATTCTGTGTCAGATGGACTATGAGGAGGGGCAGCTCAACGGGAGCTTTGAGACACAAGTTCAATAGCCAATCAAAAAACGTCAGCTCTCGGTCCACACACACAAACACACGCTTATGTGTGATGGATGTTCTGCTGCTCTCAGAGAGAAGAGCATCTGTCTGCTTGCCTGCAATACTTTTTACAGTAAAAGCCCTATTGGTCCCTGAGGACTCTATTGTAAATGTAATACCTTTTGGCCCTTCCTGTCCCCAACACTGAGCAGTTACACGTTTTGATGTACAGTTGTGCCTGCTTAGCTGAGCACTGTATTGCCTGTATGGTTTTTGTGATGTTTTTCTGTTTTGGTCTCTAATTCTCTCTCTCTCTCTCTCTCTTTCTCTTTCTGAGGGTATGTACAGTCTGTTTTCTGTATATATAAACTGGAACATTTATTTTATGAAACTGTAATGCAATTTTATTACCAGTGTGAATTAAAAAGATTCTTAAATGTTCATAGTTGAGTTTGTTTTCTGATCCCAAAGCCAAAGTTTGAAGAAGCAGGCCAATGTAACAAATGTAATTGCTGAACTCTCTTAAAATGGCTAAATCTTCAAAAACATTTGTCAGACAACTACAAAGAAATAATAAATTATGACAATTTTATATACAGAATGACATAATGAAACAGCATATTTTCATTGCTGATGGACTAAGACAAATTGTTTTCAGATGAATTAAATAGTCTTATTTCGAATAAAGCAAATGAATTCAAAAACTCCAAGTTGTTGTTGTTGTCATAATAACACTGAGTAATAACCACAAATGATCTGTGAGGTCTGCTCATGCAGAGTGTCTGATTCTGAGTTTGTCTTCAAAAGTTTTCTTGTTTATTCAAACACTCACGTTTTAATGAATTCTCATCCTAAGTCTCATGGTGATTCAAGTCTTGAGTTCATGTCTGATGCTACAACTCTGTCAAAATATCACAAGGCCTCATAATGTTGTTGTCTGGAGAAAAATAACAGCATGGTATTTGTACGAAAAATATAGAGAGCAATTTGTCATGCCGCCTTGGGTTTTCCAGTCTTTTTGTGGCACAGAGGCATTGTGAGAGTTAAACTGCTCTTTCAAAAGTGGTGCATTTACAAATGGCTTTCATGAACAAAAGAAGTGCAATTAAAGGATTGCGACTGAGGTGACACAATCTTCTGTCCCATTACATTTGATTTTCATCTGTTGGTGGTAATTCTTGTTTCTATGAGCTCTGAACCGCAGGAGAGCTGCTTCACGGAGGATCTGCCATTTAAAGCAATTAGTTTCATTCATTGTGAGTAAGAAATGGGAAGGGTATCAGTTGGGGTCTTACAGCATATTGAAATTTAATTTACAGATGTCCAATACTTAAAGCAGACTCTCTAGTATAGTTGTGCTAAATAAAGCCTTTCATGTTGTTCATACAGAAAACTTTTCTCTCCGTTTTCCAGAGTGCTTACAAAACTTTAGACAAAAAAGAGCACACAGTAATTAAAGGACAAACATGAACTTAAAACATTTATTCTTTAAATAAAGTGTGTCTTATACCTCTCAAGACTTTATTTAATTTCACATTATTTGTTATAATTAATGCTTCTACATTGCTTTACACACACAGTATTTATGTTTGAAAATGTGTGTATCTGTGTGGCAAAGTCCAAACTGCCAATAAAGAAAATATTTCTACTAAAACTAAAAACTGGGCGAATGTGAAAATAACAGGCCATCAAGTCAAGGGATAAAGGCACCAAAACAATTGCCAAATAAATCCCCATAAACTTTTAATGTTTCTCCCCACCTGCATCAGCAAGACGTTCACAACCACACATGGACAGCATATGGCTTTTGACCTTT
The DNA here is from genome assembly GCF_963082965.1 of Carassius carassius. Lineage (NCBI taxonomy): Eukaryota > Metazoa > Chordata > Actinopteri > Cypriniformes > Cyprinidae > Carassius > Carassius carassius. The sequence continues at coordinate 16,817,156 of NC_081756.1, read as the reverse complement.
AAGCCAGACGTACATGTGCACATTTGCACCCAAACTGTGGCACATGCAGCTATACTGTGGATGACAGAAGGCTTTCTGGAAGCACTGCTCTAGGAGGGACATCATTTGCTAACAAATAAATCAAGTGTACAATGTGCATTAATTAGAAATTCATTAAAAATTCAGACTCACCGGCAGGTGTGCAAATAAAGGATTAGCGAGACAGCAATTACACCACATAAGAGTACCTTTTAATTGCAGCTCCTGGATTGATTTACATAGGGAGACAATCAGGCTCTGTGCAAGATGCCTGATTGCTCATTTTCTGGAAAAATAATGAGAGGAAAGACCACATACACAACCACACACACACACACACACACACACACACGTATCGTCCCCAGCTGCAGCATTACCTCACACGCACATGCACACACACGACTGCACATGTACTTACTGGTGATTTAAAGGTGAAATGTGTGTAATTAAAACTACAGGTGCCTTGTCTGTGCAATAGTGCCTTTCCCTGGGCAAATAAACCCATAATATGTTGTATTTTCAATAGTGGCCCAAACCAACGTTAACTAGTACAAACCAGCATGGGAAATCATATACTTTATGCTGTATTTTATGAATGCTGGTAGAAAGTACTCATTGGTGCACATTACCATTTATTGTAAAAACTTTTTAACTATATTCAGTAAAAAAAATGTTTTTTAAAAAAGTCAAGACAACTACAATATATAACAACTACAACCAGCTTTGTAAATAAACAACCAAAGACTAATATACTGGACCAATAACAAAAATCAATAAAACAAATGTTAGGATCCTTTCAAAGCTTTTCACCAGAAATTGCAAGGAGACAAGAAAAAAAAGTTTTACTGTAAAAGTGTGTGTATTGTCTTGCTGCATAAAATATAGATGTTCACTGTAAATTGTATGGTAACTCATACTTTCTATGACGGAAACCCAAATATTTTACAATAAAATAATTTAATCTGTTCTATAAAATCAATGACTTTTTTGGAAGTGTAACCCATTAACCATTTTATTTTATTTTATTTTATTTTTTTACTTTACCATGAATTTACCATGAAAATAAATATATAAACAAATAAGTGAATATACCCAGAATGAGAACAAATTCTGTTATGAATATGGCCTTGTTTGGACTGACATGCTAGCAGAGGATTTGCTATCACACACTGTTGTCTCTTCATCAGCATAATATTTTTAAAATAAAGATGTTCTTTTTCCCCCCTCAACTACACATTAGTTCCTGATATACCCAGTCATGTCAAGTTTTAAGCAAATTGATCAAAACAGAGGAAGACATTCAACATCAAAGACATAAGTGGTTGGACTGAGACTATGTACTTCATTGTAGAATATGCATGTTAGCTTGATAACATATGCTGTATTTTAAGCTGTCCTGCTTGAGCACCCCTGGGTGAAATTATTCCTGTTACACCCTTCCAAATGGACAGACTGCAGGAGAGGCGAAATAAATGCAGAAATACATAAACTTGCCCCCACAGCATTTTGCTTATTCTATGATCTCATTCTTAAATTAAACCAATTTGCCTAGAAATTGGTTTTAGGGTCTACACAGAGTGTTTTGTACTGTAGCCCATACATACACGCACACATAAGAAATTTCAGTCACATTCCCTCCCCCACCCCCCTGCCTCGCTCTAAATCACGTTTGACTTTGAAGTGCTAATTTTGGAAGTTTAGCCAATCTTTATTTGCTGGTTTGAAATGTATCCTCTAAGCTGCTGCAGCAGCAATGAAATATACAGCCCCTCTACAATGAGGGATAAGTGACCAAAATGAGAAGCGCCTGTTTCTCTCCCAGTACATTCTATAACTGAATAATCTGCTCGGTGCACTTTTCCTGCACCGTATGCCGGCTCAATTTATTTCTTCTAACATTAGCCACCCTCCCCCTTTTAGCTATCCTCAGTCCATCTCCTATTTGAGCATGATTGGCACTATTTTGAATGCTCATGACACATTTGGGCAAAATGCATGGTTGAAAACTGAACACGCTTCTAAAGTCAAGTCGTAGACGGCACAAAGTCACTTTGATGAGGGTATACAGAGACAATACGTTTTCAATCCTGTAAGATCTGCTCAACCAGACGTCTCGAAGACAAATCCAATAATGAAAAGCTCATGAATAGCAGGGCCGTATCAGTGGACCCACTATACAAACAATACAATGAAATTATAATTTTTATATTCCAGTAAATGAGCTCAACAGAATAATATGATACAGCTGTAACTGGGAGACAATTTGTCTCAAAGCACAGGCTAGGACCCTTTGTTCAGAGGGAGCAGGGGACAGGTGAGGCCTATTTATTAGAGCAGGCTGGCTACAGTATGTATTCCAATCAGGGAAATATCGGGACTGTTGTGGTGGGAAAATGTCATTATTGCAATCAGCCTTGGGTTAGAGAGGGACTCTGCTGTATGGAAAGCAGTCGGAAACAATGAGAAAAGGCCTCGGTAATGTAGGAGCCTTGAATTCCACTTCATTTGCTGCTCAAATGGATGCAGGGCTGACCCCAATCACAAACCCTCTTGTATTTTCATCAGAAGACAACGGAATCGCAGAAAAGTTGAGTGCGTACAGATAAATGAATATACTCACACACGGAGACCTACACACACCTGGCCAATAACAACGCAGCAAGCAAAGAGGTAAAAGAGATAAAATAAAGCCCCCCCATTCTCCCCCAACACATCTCTGCTCTGCTATGGTTTTGGACTTGGCAATAAATTGCTTTGGTAATCAGCTTTTTGAAAAGCTTATTTACTGCTTGTTCTCTGTTTATTGTGCTCCTCAGAATGAAATATAAAATTGGATTTCATTAGATGTGCAATTTTCTCTTTCTCATAAAGAAAGGAAGAGAGAGAGAGAGAAAATCACCTTGTTGGATATAGAGAATGGATTTGGGGCGCACTGTATATATTACTGTTGATTAAGTTTCTCTCCGGGCTGACGTGGTCCACTATTGCTCTAAATACTGATTTCGAGCCAGAGTGCAATGTGAGCCTGGGCAGTTACATTCAGATATTTCATCCGTTAATCCAGTGAAAGACTCTTCGTCTAATGTCAGTGCCATGATTCTGCATCAGAACCTACCTGAACTGGCATTTATATTTCAGTTTTAACTGGTGTAGCAAACAACATGGCAAATTGCAATTGTGAAATTCATGTATTTGTACATATAACTTTTTTATATGGTTTTTCAAGACGAACTTGAATGTTGGCAGAATTACTTTACAAGTTTAAACCCAACATTCCCGATCAATGCATAAAATGTCTAGAGATAAACTAGAGATAGGAACTTCATATCATTGTTTATGGAACTGTCCCAAGTTCTAAAAAAAGTTTTAGACTTTTTAATCGCTGGTGTTGAAACAAAATGTTCCCAAATGTCCTAAAAATCTATATACAAAATATTTTCCCTGTAAATTGCATTTTAACTAGCTCTGATACGAAAATGCAGATATTCTGTTCATTACAAGAAAAAGTCTAGTCATTGAAAAGACATGGAAAGCCCTCATTTTAGAGGATGGTTACAAGAATTGCCTCACTGACTACGTTAACATGCAGCTAATAACCCGTTCAAAACCGGAATATTAGCAATAACCCGGTCGCGCACGGCCATGTAAACACCGGCAAAAACCCGGATATGCTCATATCCCGGTTTTTAAAAACTGGGATATTATACCTGGGGTACCCCTTTTCTAACCCGAATATTTAGTCTTGTAAACGTGTTTCGGCATATCCCCATCAAAATGTGTGTTCTGCGCATGTTCTATTCGCAAGGAATATTGGTCTTTTGAGTAGAGACTGTGCATAAAAAAACCCGCGTGCAGTATAGAGGCACAGTAGTGTCAAGTGCTGCTGGTGGATCAGTACCAGCGCCAAAGCGCAAACAAAGACTATCGCTATCTGCCCCAAACTATTCATTATCCGCCTGCTGCTGCTGTTGTTGTTGTTGTCTTTGGATACAGGAGGAAGAATCGGAAATGACGCATATTGCGTCTTGTTGTCCGTACGTCCAGACGCTAACCGTGCGTCGCCGTTTACATCGGAATATTGGCGACTGATTACACATTCCATGTATACAGGAGTAACTCTCTCTGCTCACGCATGTAAACGGGTTATCCCGAATGTTTCAGAAACCCGAATAGTGACCTTAACCCGACCATAACTGAATTTTAACAGCTTTTAAACGTAGTCATTGCTTCGCTCTGGAAAAGCTCACATATATTGTTAAGGGAAAGCCTAAATGTTTGGCTTGGCTTGACATGCATCACCTCAGGATATTAATGGACCATTGTTTTGACATGTATGTGTATTGTATGTATGTGCACATATATATACAATTTTTTTTTCATATTATTTTTTTTCACTGTTAAATGTTTCTAAAAATCAATAAAGACAATGTTAAAAAACTTATATTTTGACTTGACAAAGCTATGTCTGAAGTAGTGTTCAAAAACATAATAATATAATGTTTAATGTTTAACTTGGCCTAGGTTTTTTATGGGCCCTACAGACAGAGATTTACAGATAGAAAGACAGAACGATAGAATGACTGACATAGATTAAACAATATACTGTATATAGATAGAATTATTGAATAAGATTGATAGATGTAGATAGAACTATATATAGAATGATTCATCTAGACTGAGCGATAGATATAAAATGAAATATAGATAAACCGTTTAAACGAGTGAAACGGAATGATAGATAGAAAGAATAGAATGAAACTGAAGATACTGTAGAATGATAGACTGAACAACAGAATGATAGAATGAAGCATACAGAATTTAACATACAGAACAGACAGATAGATGCCTGTCATTCTGAACTGACTTCCTGTTGTTTGGCCAGTTCAACAGTTAATCAATAAACCCGATCCAAGGTTTCGTATTTTCAAGTGGTTTTTTTTTTGTTTCTTTACTGTAAATTGCTTGTAAATTATTCCTCAGCACTGGGGTCATGGCTTGCCTCGCTCCTGAGCCAGCTATAATTGCATGTGTTGCTTCTAATTGAGTGAGCTTTGATGCAACATTCATTTAACCACAGCTGTACTTTGCTAATGCACAAACAGTGTACTCAATCACTGCAGTCCTGCAGCTCCACAAGCACTTCTGCTCTCTCCCGCCTTCTGGGGTCTTTCGTTTGTTGATGTTTTCGTCAATATCTGTTTCTATGAAAACGAATAGCCACAACGCATTCTGAAAGCTCCCTTCGATGTTCAGACTTTGTGAACACGTGCTACAGCTGCGCCTTTAAGAGGACGCATTCAAGATATAAAGTAGAAAACGACTGCAAAGCTGTAAACAACTCGTGTTGGAGTAGCTGTTTGACTAACTTTATCAGCCAGACATAGACAGAGCTTATTAAGAAGCGCTAACAGTAAGACAGAGTGCAGAACTGAGCTGCATTTCACAGCGCCATCCTTTTTAAAACAGCACCATCTGCAGGGTACACACTGCCTCCAGGAGTGGAGACCGAGGTACTGGGCTCCATAGATCACAGGAGATTACTACAAGGGATAAGATACATTACTGGTGTATACGTGTCATTTCCATATAGTTGAGCTCAGGTAGCCCTGAACTATAAATCTACTTTACTGAGCTGGAACTGGGAGTATGAGACATAAAGAAACTTAGTTCATCGCTGCTCTGAATAAAGAGAAATGGTGGTTAGACTACATCTGTGTGTGAGTGAGAAGACAAGAGAAAACAGACAAAAGTCACAAGAGAAATTGTAGACTGCAAGCATCTGTGTGAATATCAGTATGTCACGCATATCAACATGGACACTTTTTGAAAAGTGACACTTGCATCACCCTACTAAAAAAAACTCTATTACAATAACTGAATTAGCGTCTAATCAATCTACAGCATTTTTGTCATCTGCCACTTTAAATGCCCCCAGTTTTTAAAGATATTTGATTCTGGTTGGCTGTTAATGTTTTTTTGTTTGTTTTTTTTAGTTGGAAAAAAAGAATTGTTATGAAAGTGATTCCAATTATATCGTTCCTCTGTGCTGTCATCATTATAGCTGTGATATGGACATTATTTGCTTACATTTAGAATGATTTTTAATACTTTATTGTTATCATTTGAGTTATTATCTGTGGTGTGAATGGGCCTCAAGTTGGTTGGAAACCGGTTTAAACTGGTCTTCCAGTTAGCTAGGTGGCTAGCAGGTCTCCATGCTGAAAAGTGCTCAAAACCTCTCTAAAACCAGCCAACAAAACAACTTGACCAGGCTGGGCAACCAACTAAGACCAGAAGTATAGCTTAGGCTGGTTTAAAATGTTTTCTTTAACAGGGGGTCTCCACTCAGAATTACAGGGCCACCCTGATGTTAGTGTAGGGCAACAGGTCCAGACTCAAAAGCCCACATAGCTGCTGTTTTACAACATATGCATCTCTCTTCCCCGCTCCAGGCCTCATGTCCAGATTCATTACCCTCATTTTTATAATCCTTTAAAAGTACTTCATGGTGCTTTCATGGAAATTTAATTACTTTTATAAGGTGACAAGATTTTTCAAAGTAGTTTGATTACCTGGACAGCAATATACAGGAGTTGTGAGACGGCAAAAATATGGTAGAAACATTGTCGCCATATGACGGCCTGCACGATACCTCTACATCAGCACCAAATCAGGTCAGTCACGCATGAACCAAGCCTACAAAGCAATAAAACGCATGCACTCTTTAAAGGGATATTCCACACAAAAATACAAATGATCTCATTTACTCACCTTGTCCCAGATGCAGGGGCGGATCTAGAAAAATATTGATGGGGTGGCGAGAAGGGGGCAGGAATTTTTGAGGGGTGGCACTGGCAACATATGGCAGACGTATATACCCAGCCAGCAATGACATGCGGGGCCCAGATGAGGGCTTCATGGACGGCAAATGTGGGCCCCATTATGGGCTTGCACCCGGGATCCACATTGGGGCAAGCCATGGAAGCCCAGACGTACTAAAAGTGGGACCTGTAAGGGTACTGCATGGGTCTTAGTTGGGCAATTCATGTCAGACCCATTTGCGCCCCACCTGCCCAAATGGGTCTAAAGTGGGTTTGCACCCAGGATCCAGCCGGCAACCTTTCTGAGAGTCCACTAATCAGCATAATTCAACACAGCATTAACTTTGACCTATTTTGATGTTTTTTACATTTTTGGGAAGTTACATATATGCAGGACCCATATATGCGTTCCCAGATCAAACCCAAACGGCCATCCCCACTCAGCCCATAAATATGCCATGCAGGACCCATATATGCATTCCCAGTTCAAACCCATGCCCTACTTGGACCATAAATATGCCATTCAAGACCCATATATGTGTTCCCAGATCAAACCCATGCCCACTTGGACCATAAATATGCCATTCAAGACCCATATATGTGTTCCCAGATCAAACCCATGCCCTCTCGGACCATAAATATGCCATTCAAGACCCATATATGTGTTCCCAGATCAAACCCATGCCCACTTGGACTATAAATATGCCATTCAAGACCCATAAATGTGTTCCCAGTTCAAACCCATGCTCAATTGGTCCATGCCTGTCCCTTATGGGGCCCATGTAATCAGCTCATATGGGCTTCCTATGTGGGACTCATACTACAAAACCTACATGGGACCCACTGATTTCACCCAGTCAAGGCCCATGCCCACACAGTAACCATGGAACCCGTACTTAACCCATCTGGGCCCCACATGTCATTGCTGGCTGGGTACTGTACAGGTGCTGGTCACATAATTAGAATATCATCAAAAAGTTGACTTATTTCACTAATTCCCTTCAAAAAGTGAAACTTGTATATTATATTCATTCCTTACACAGAGACTGTTAGATTTCAAATGTTTATTTCTTTTAATTTTGATGATTATAACTGACAACTAAGGAAAATCCCAAATTCAGTATCTCAGAAAATTAGAATATAATTTAAGACCAATACAAAGAAAGGATTTTTTGAAATCTTGGCCAACTGAAAAGTATGAACATGTAAAGTATGAGCATGTACGGCACCCAATATTTAGTTGGGGCTCCTTTTGCCTGAATTACTGCAGCAATGCGGCATGGCATGGAGTCGATCAGTCTGTGGCACTGCTCAGGTGTTATGAGAGCCGAGGTTGCTCTGATAGAGGCCTTCAGCTCTTCTGCATTCTTGGGTCTGGCATATCGCATCTTCCGCTTCCCAATAACCCATAGATTTTCTATGAGGTTAAGGTCAGGCAAGTTTGCTGGCCAATTAAGAACAGGGATACCATGGTCCTTAAACCAGGTACTGGTAGCTTTGGCACTGTGTGCAGGTGCCAAGTCCTGTTGGAAAATGAAATGTGCATCTCCATAAAGTTGGTCAGCAGTAGGAAGCATGAAGTGCTCTAAAACTTCCTGGTATACGGGGGTGCTGAACTTGGACCTCAGAAAACACAGTGGACAAACACCAGCAGATGACATGACACCCCAAACCATCACTGACTGTGGAAACTTTACACTGGACCTCAAGCAACGTGGATTGTGTGCCTCTCCTCTCTTCCTCCAGACTCTGGGACCCTGATTTCCAAAGGAAATGCAAAATTTACTTTCATCAGATAACATAACTTTGGACCACTCAGCAGCAGTACAGTCCTTTTTGAAGCGAGATGCTTCTGACGCTGTCTGTTGTTCAAGAGTGGCTTGACACAAGGAATGCGACAGCTGACACCCATGTCTTGCATACGTGTAGTGGTTCTTGAAGCACTGATTCCAGCTGCAGTCCACTCTTTGTGAATCTCCCCTACATTTTTGAATGGGTTTTGTTTTACAATCCTCTACAGGGTGCGGTTATCCCTATTGCTTGTACACTTTTTTCTACCACATCTTTTCCTTCCCTTCGCCTCTCTATTAATGTGCTTGGACACAGAGCTCTGTGAACAGCCAGCCTCTTTTGCAGTGACCTTTTGTGTCTTGCCCTCCTTGTGCAAAATGTCAATGGTTGTCTTTTGGACAACTGTCAAGTCAGCAGTCTTCCCCATGATTGTGTAGTCTACAAAACTAGACTGAGAGACCATTTAAATGCTTTGCAGGTGTTTTGAGTTAATCAGCTGATTAGAGTGTGGCACCAGGTGTCTTCAATATTGAACCTTTTCACAATATTCTAATTTTCTGAGATACTGAATTTGGGATTTTCCTTAGTTGTCAGTTATAATCATCAAAATTAAAGGAAATAAACATTAAACATGAAATAAACATGAAATATATCAGTCTGTGTGTAATGAATGAATATAATATACAAGTTTTACTATTTGAATGGAATTAGTGAAATAAATCAACTTTTTGATGATATTCTAATTATATGACCAGCACCTGTATACTGAATTTAGTCTCAGTTATCACAGTTTGATGATAAATAGTATATGTACACACTACAAAAGGGCACAGGCTGCCATTTACAAACTTAATCTCATGCAATCAATGTCTTGCATTTGAAACAGTTCATATAAGGAATAAGTGACCATACAATGTGATCTCACTTAATATGCGATAGAAGTGTGATAGAAGTAAGGGGCATTATCACAGGAAAGACATTAAGGTTAAGACACAGGTGATGGTGAAGGCAGATGTGTGAGAGGGGAAGCATACTGTTTAAGTGTCAAGTAATACGGGAGAGATTTACTATAATTATAAATTCTTAATGCCTGTAACACAGCTTCAAGAACATAATATATGTATTATATTTTATAGATGACTCGCAGAGAGCATCTGAAATTACAAGACGCATTGGAGAGATGATTGTAAGGGACCTCCAGCCAATCTCAGTTGTAGAAGACAAAGGTTTTATTGCTCTTGTCAAGATTCTTGATCCACGTTACCAAATCCCTTCCCGGAAAAAGCTGATGGACTGTACAATTAACAATATGTATGCTGAATGTAAAGCCAAAGTAATGACAACATTACAACATGCAAACCATGTCATTCTCACAACAGATATGTGGACCTCAAGGTCCACAGAGGCATATTTAACTGTGACCTGTCATTTTATTGACAACAGCTGGCAAATGCATGATTTTGTGCTAGAAACCTGCCATTTCAGTGTACAGCACACAGGTGACAATATTAGTGCAGAGCTGAAAAGAATAGCTGAAGAATGGGGCGTTACTCAAAAGGTGCTTGCAGTTGTCACAGACAACGGTGCAAACATGGTTGCTGCAGTGCATAAGGCTGGGTGGATGCATTACCCATGTTTTGCCCACACATTGAACTTGGTGGTCAAAGATGCAATAAAGGCATCTCCGGAGACCGTTCATCTGCTGGAAAAATGCAGAAGCATTGTATCCTTTTTCCACCATAGCACAAAAGCCACAGAGAAACTTAAACAGATACAAAATCAACTGAAAGTGGCAGAACATAAACTGATTATTTCAGTTGAAACCAGGTGGAATTCAGCTTTTTACATGTTGGAGAGGCTACATGAACAAATAGATCCAGTTACCACAGCCCTCTGTTTACTTGGAAAGAGTGACCTGTGCTTTACAACTGAAGAGCGGTCTGTTATCCACCTGACCATTGAGGCCCTGAAACCTTTTGAGGAGGCAACACGTGAACTATCAGCAGAAAAATACACTTCTGTCTCAAAGGTCATTCCCCTAGTATCACTGCTGCTTAGAGCATCTGCTGCCACTGAGCGTCAAGGAAGCTCTTTTGCCACAGAACTAGCCAACCAATGTCAGCGGAGATTCCGTGGACTTGAAACCATACACAGTCTTGGTGCCAGCACCTTTCTTGACATAAGGTTTAAGCACCTGGCATTTCGTGACAAAGATCATGTAGAAGCTGTAAAAAAGCGACTCCTATCTGAAATGCGGGATGTCCACTTGGCTGCTGCACCAGAAGCTACCTCAACATCTGACCTAAGGTCTGTGTCAGTACCTACAGCAAGCTCTGCATCATCAGTGACTCCTTCAGTGACCCCATGTACTGCATCATCTACAGCTAAAGGAGGCATATGGGGGGATTTTGACTCGCAGGTTCTATCAGCACAACAACAACAATCAGGAAGCAGCGATTCCATAATTGAAATGCGTCGCTATGCTGAGGAAAAAGTAGTTCCCCGAAACCAAGACCCATTAGTTTGATGGAGAAATCATGACCAGACCTTTCCAGCTCTCAGCAAACTGGCAAAGAAATATCTTGGGATCACTGCATCATCTGTCCCTTCTCAGAGAATTTTTTCCAAAACAGGGGAGTTGATCAGTCAAAGAAGGAACAGACTAAAGGGGAAAAATGTCAACATTCTCTTGTTCCTTAACAAAAACCTATAAATCCGACTCATGCTGGCTGCGTATATCAGTACACATATGAACATTCCAACTTAAAATGCAGCCTGAAGTTCAAGTTTGACATTTAAATAACATAATATGACACTGTTCTCAGCCTAACAGTCATCCCTGGTTTTATTTTAAGTGCATTCCAGTCTTTTATCAGGGATTTGTTTTATTTTATTATTAAGCTGGAGAGTTTATCAGTCATAGAAAAAACAGGCTCAAGAGGAAAATGTTAATTTCAACTTGTTTCATTTAAAAAAACTATAAAGGGAAGAAATGTGGTAAAAGTGTTCAGTGTTTAATAATAAACGTAAGCAAAACGTTTTCATGTCCATTTTATTTAATATTAATAATGTTGCTATCAAAAGACTCTATGAAATCACTTACATAAAAAATTTTCACAGAAGTATCGGTATCGGTATCGGTATCACCGATACTTGTCTTGAAAGTACTTTGTATCGGATCGAAAAGAAAATAACTGGTATCGCCCATCCCTACACAACGAAGTTGTTACGTATCCTCACGCTTTTTAAAAGTGGGCAACGTATCACGTACTACACAACTAGGCTAGCACTGTGCTTCATTTCTTGACAGATAGATAATCCATTTTTACCTCTTTCCTCCTGTGTCTCCTCGCGACTCCTGGTTCCCTCGCTTCGCGCGCACTTTTTTTTTTAGTTTTCCAAACAAATCCGTCTCTTGCTGCTCTTGCGTCTTATCGTGCTGCAGCATTCACTGCAGTCACACATTGGAGATTCGCGAGCGTCCATTTTCAAATTGGCCATAACTTTTAATTCGTTGCTGCCAACTGTATATTACAAGATGTATATTACTTTCTTCATGGAATAGAAACAGATTTTTTGAAAAATAATACAATTTTGTAAATCTATATTATGCTCATATAGATGCAGATTTAACAGTTGGTTGAAAGCAATGGTTTATAGTTTAAAAAGTTAATATTAATATTTTTCTCACACCTATCATTTTGCTTCAGAAGACAATGATTGCAATCATTGGTTTTGCAAAGATTTTGTCAGTTTTTAGGGTAAATCTACTTGATCACAGAAATTGGTTATTTTTCCACAAATGTTCCTAAAATTATGTTCCTCTAAAGAAAAAGATTCATACATCTGGGACATCATAAGTGTGAGTCAATTATGAGAGAATTGGTATTTTTGGGCGGAGTATCCCTTTAAAGTGCTTTCTGAGAAAAGTATAGATTCACTTCTCCTTCTCATTTCCCAGAAGTCTCCAGATTTAAAAAAGGTTGAGAGATCTTTAAAGGAGTTGACATTTTCCGATTTTCCCTCAAAAATGCGGTTCATCAAAAAGCTCAACAAACCAGAGATGAAAAAAAATCTGTTGACAGGCACTTTTGCATTGATATTCTCGCCGTCTGTGAATTTTACAGGCTAATTATAAACTAATTTTTGCTTTGAAGCAGATATGCCTTTGTTTTTGTTTTGTTTTTCTCTGACAGAGACACACACATAATGTGACACAATATCTTTTTATATATCCTTCAGCTACACGACTAACAGGCCTAAAATTAAATTCAAGCCATACATCTAGGGTGAGTACCAGCAATGCTCTTCAGTGGGAGCCAAGTCAAATGAAAAATGGTCAGTCAGAGGGGGATAAGGAGGTTCGAAGGCTGCACGCTGCTGCAACTTTTACAATACAGTTTACCAAGCACTAACTATGCTTGGCACATTTTGCACAAATGAAAGAAGCTTTCTTTTTTTAATTGCGGGTCTTTTTTCTGTAGACAAATACTGAGGTATGTTGAGATCCAAATTAGATCTCGGTAGCATTGACATACTTTCCGCTCACAGGTGTTGGATGCTTCATATATGATTAATTAATCGAGGCAGGCTGCCATCTGTGTTTTAACTGATTAAAAAGTGCACAAAGTGGGATGCACCTTTTGATGTGATCCTTCGGGGAGCCTGTGCCGGCTTTGTGTTTCTACCTTGATTAAGCACAAAACTTCAGCATCTTCCTCAGCCAGTTCAAAGTCTCTTTAATTTGCGAAGAAAGGGCACAGAGGCATTAGAGGTGCTTTAAAATCCTGCCCATCTCCATCAGTTCTGGTGGATTTCTTTTACGAGAGCATTTTTCAAAAAGAACCCAGCTATTCTTTCACTTGCTCATGCATTCATTCTCTTGCTCACTTGCTCATTTGTTCCTTCGTTTCCTTTATTGTATGGGGGCCTCCATCTGGCTGAGTATAAAAAATTTATTCCAGTAAAATCTCACCTGAGATCTGTAATGGGGAAAGGCTTTTAAAGGTCAAACATGTAATAAGTTCCGATCACTCAGTCACTCAGATAATGGCTCTTTAGTCCATCTTACATTGCTGCTGTCCTGAAATAATGGAGCAATCTGTGGAAAATTCAGTATAGTAGTGCTCAAGCTGTAAGGCAGCCAGGCATCCAAGTTGGCTTATGCTTGAAAAGTAGTAACCCCAAGAGCAAGCAGAGCTCTGGCCCAACACCTCTGTTCCCTCTGCATAGCTATGGTTCACTGATGTTCGGTGGCTTTGCATGAGCTTTGTTCAGTCCCAGCACCTCGATTGAGTGAACGGAATTAGGATAAAGGAGGGGGATAAATGATGAGCTCCCCGATAATTGTCCTCACTGCAAATTAATTAGCTTTCAATAGGCGCCCAGTATCGTCGTAAACCACATTCATAATCGAATGGAAATTGCGCCCTGATTGCTCTAAAATAGAATCGCTGTGTGATGATATATTCAATTTTATGTTAATTATGAGGGATAAGCTACCATTCTTGATTAAGTCCATAATTGAAATGTTAGCCCTAAATCCAAGTGTATTGCTTTCTTCTCCCTCCCTGATACTTACAAGGCAATGACAGAGCGACGATTGTGTCGCAATTCCAAACAATATACTTGGATCCCATTTAGTTCAGTCAAATTATTCACACATTCTGTAAATTAATATTACAGGTTCAATATGTTAAAGTTAAGCTCAATCAACAGAACTTGTGGCATAATGCAGATTACTGCAAAAAATAATTTGTATAATAAGGGAGGCACTTACAATGGATAATCCATAAACATTCAAATTGGCATAAAATGAAATTTCATCCCATCAACTTTCAAAAGTGAATATGATTGATGTTTCTTATTTTTGAAACCGGTCATTTTTTAAACAACAGCGACACCAACTTTTTCAATAATCTGTTCTCACTCGGATGTGTCACAAAATGAAAGAAAAGATCTGTCACTTCTAGTGTTTCATCTAGACTTTAAGATTAAAGGGATAGGTTACCCAAAAATGAAAATTAGATGTTTATCTGCTTACCCCCAGGGCATCCAAGATGTAGGTGACTTTGTTTCTTCAGTAGAACACTAATTATGATTTTTAGCTTGTCATTGCAATCTCTCAACCGTACAATGCATGGCAAATGGTAACAGAATCTATGAGAGTAAAAAAAAACATGTATAGACAAATCCATATTAAACCCTAAACTCCTAATTGAGATTGTATATAGAGTGTCAATGGTCCATTTGAGAGATAGGTGGCGGTAATGCACTTATAAGTTTGCGATCTGCCATAAAGCAGAAGAAGAAGAAGAAGAAGAAGAATGCCACGTGCACTTGCTGCTGTGAAGCATGTTCACAACAGTTTGGGCATTGCGTGAATCAAAGGTAAAGAAAAAAAGATATACTAATACTGTTCAGTTTCCTGCACAGACTGATCATTTTGTGTCTTTACACATCAGTGTATCGTCACGAGCCGCAGGGTTTAATTTGGATTTGTCTGTGCATGTTTTTTTTTACTCTCATAGTTTCTGTTACCATTTGCCATGCATTGTATGACTGAGAGACAGCAACAACTGAAGCTAAAAATCATAATTTGTGTTCTACTGAAGAAACAAAGTCACGTAGATCTTGGATGGCCTTGGGGTAAGCAGTTAAACATCAAATTTTAACACAAGGCCTTAGAACTGAATCTCTGCACCCTGTCCACTGATTACATTAGACACAAACCAGCTATTCTTAAAATTTCATTTAACATAGAATGTGGATTCATAATTCATACTTGGTTCATCCTTAAGGCATCATTTCCAATATAAACCCAAAGGTGATGCCAGATTGCTGTGGCATGGTGGGGTCAGGAATTTTCTGGTCCCAACAAAACATTTGGCAAGAAATTCCTGAGTTCTTATTGCAAATTATTGGTGTTTGTTCTAATGTTACCCGACCATCACAGAGAGCATGAAACTGCCTTATATAGCCATATATTGGCCTTCAGACTACAATCATGACCTCAGTCAGATTACAGACATTTCTTTGAGAGATCACCAGAGCCACAGACATCTTAAAAACACAACAACATAGTAATTCATTCTGTATGATGGGAGAAAAAAAGCCCTGCTTTATCCTCATTTCCCCTACTGAGAGGAAGTCTAAATCATAATCACAACTTTGAAGCCTAACTGCTCCATGTTTCCTATGAATATATTGTATGATATTTGAAAGAGGGTATGTTTAGCAGACCAGTTACACAGCACAGAATATGAAGTACCGACAAAAGAGGAAAATGTATTGTAATTGATTGTTACCAAAGATTACTTTCTGTGAGACAAACGTAATGACTGCAGAACCACATCTGACTGCTGGGAGTTCTGTGTGGAAGAAAGCATCGCTTTTAGCATCACACATTCCCGCTGGCACTCAGCTCGAAAAACAATTATTGTACTTTGTTGTTTTGTCTGCAACTTTTGACTAGCCAGGGTACAGTTTTGGTTTCTTTTCTTTCTAGACACATGCTAAAAACTCTCTCTTTGCTCTGGCAATTACAGCCAAATTTTTCGACACCTCCTTCAACTGAATTCACATCAACAGCAGATGCATGTCATCACTCTCACCATCCGCTAATCACCGCCCAATAAAAAGAACTATGACAAACTGTCAAGAACCAAGCAGCCTGCTACATGGAAATGAAGCAATTAAAATAATGCCACATTACGCTTTTCACTGAGGACCAGCATCTGGTGCTTAAAGCTTTGATTCTCATATACATTAGCTTACATGAACTAAACTATTTTTTGCTTGTTTGTTTGTTTGTTTTCATACTAGTTTAGGTAGGAAAAAGAAATATATGTAGCCTATTAGTGGTGGGAATTTTTCTGTGACTCTTTCTGCAGGTTCAGCGATTTGACAGTAAGTGACTCTAGGGAGTCAATGAATCAATTGTTCAACTAATTCATTCAACAATACTGATTCATTCAGGAACAAAACAAATGGCGATCTGAAAAAAACAAATCTAATGGTGATCACCCAAATGATTCATTAAAAAAAATCTCTGGTTCATTCAGGAAGTTGCTTATAGCCTATATACATACCCTAGTGAAAAAAATGCATTTATTTTGTGCTAAGTATACTACAAATACATTGACATATTATGCTTAATGTGTTTACTAAAAATACCCTGCAATTGTATTTTTGGTATGCTAAACGGGTTAACTTAAATTTTGCTAAATTGGAACTAGTTTATCTACTTAACGCACTTTAATTGTGCAGAAGTAGTGCTGTGATCCAACTTAAGATATACCTGAGTATATTTGATTGTGCTAAAGTGGAACTAACACAAGTAAACTTCAGGTACACATTAAATATATTGTATTTAAAAATTGATATAATACAGAGATAATACAATTCTTATTAAAAGTGATATTAAAACCCATTTCAGACATGATATTAAGAAATGTGCATTGTGCAATAAAGAAATACTCTATAATTTAATATCTGTAAGTCTTAAGCCATAAGTCAACAAATATGTTAATGAATTTTAAGTAAACTTAGTATGAAATAAATGTATTTTTAATAAATTAACATATAGAAGCAGTCTGCTATTCAAAAAATTGTAATATGATTTAATACTTTAATTTAACAAGGGCATAAATTATTGATTAAATCCGGGTTTCCACAGAAATTTTAAGCAGTACAACTGTTTTCAACATTAATTATAAGAATACATGTTTCTTGAGCAGCATATCAGCATGTGTGTCACGGCTCACGCTGCTGGAAGGAACACGGAGCCGAGGGATAAACGAAACAAGGATTTATTAAATCAAACATAGGCAAGGTAAGTAGCAAATAACAGGTGGCAAGTGGCAAGTAACAGGTAACAAGTGGACAAGTAGACAAGTAACAAGTAGACCCGACAAAACAGAACTGAAAGGACAAGGCTTTTATACAAGGGATAATTGGGAAAACACAGGTGGATGGCATGACTTAATTAACAGGGACAAAAACACAAAATGAGTCCAGGTGTGTGACAGTACTCCCCCCTCCCGGTAGGTGCGTCCTCGCACCGTAGAAACAACAAAGGGAGGCCAGCAGACAGGGACCACAGAGGAAGGAGCCAGGGAGGAGATGACGGAGGGAGGAGCCAGGGAGGAGACAGGAAGGATCTGAAGCAGGAGGTACCCAGCAGGACCCAGGCCACAGCCATAACGGCCCAAGGTGGGGCCGACGGTGGAAGGAGCCATGGAGGAGGAATGGTCACCGACTCCAGGGACTCGACCCACGGCAACGGAGCAAGTGGAGGAGGAGCCCGAGGTGGAGACGGAGAGCCGAAGAGCCAGGGTGACGGGGAGGAGCCGGAGGTCCTAGGCGGAACTGATGGCTCTGGTGACTGACGCGGCGATGTGGATCCGGAAGGCCGCGGTGAGGCCAGAGTGACCGAGGACTGAGGTGTAGCCGAGGGGATGAAGGAGCCTGACGGAGCCGGAGGGACGGAGGGATGAGGCGAAGCCGGAGGAGTGGAGTCCCGAGGCATAGGATGGACGACGCCAGACCAAGGCGGAGCCGGAGGGACGAGGGAGCCAGGCAGAGCATGTGGACTGCCGGGCCACGGTGGAGAGGAAGGAGCTAGGAGCCATGGTGGAGCCGACGGGTCAACGGGCCGAGGCGGAGTCCAGGCCTCAGAGGCTGGAGGCGGAGGTGAGGGAGACGCCGACCAAGGCGTCGCTGGAGGATGGCGGTCCCGCTGAGCTCGCACCACAATGATGGTAGGCTGAGGGCGAGCAGAGGGGCTGCCAGACGACAGCGGAGGAGGAGGCAGGAGTGGGTGGGAGGGTGGGAATTTCGGAGGAGCAAGCACTGGAGTGAGCTCTGGGGCTGGAGCCCGTCCTGGGCTTAACTGGGGTTCAGGAGCCCGTCCTGGGCTTAACTGGGGTTCAGGAGCCCGTCCTGGGCTTAACTGGGGTTCAGGAGCCCGTCCTGGGCTTAACGGAGGATCAGGAGCCCGTCCTGGGCTTAACGGAGGATCAGGAGCCCGTCCTGGGCTTAACGGAGGATCAGGAGCCCGTCCTGGGCTTAACGGAGGATCAGGAGCCCGTCCTGGGCTTAACGGAGGATCAGGAGCCCTTCCTGGGCTTACAGGAGGATCAGGAGCCCGTCCTGGGCTTAACGGGGGAACATGAGCCCGTCCTGGGCTTAACGGGGGAACATGAGCCCGTCCTGGGCTTAACGGAAGATCAGGAGCCCGTCCTGGGCTTAACAGAGGATCAGGAGCCCATCCTGGGCTTAACGGGGGAACAGGAGCCCGTCCTGGGCTTAACGGGGGAACAGGAGCCCGTCCTGGGCTTAACGGGGAATCAGGAGCCCTTCCTGGGCTTAACAGAGGATCAGGAGCCCGTCCTGGGCTTAACAGAGGATCAGGAGCCCGTCCTGGGCTTACAGGAGGATCAGGAGCCCGTCCTGGGCTTAACGGAAGATCAGGAGCCCTTCCTGGGCTTAACGGAAGATCAGGAGCCCGTCCTGGGCTTACAGGAGGATCAGGAGCCCGTCCTGGGCTTACAGGAGGATCAGAAGCCCTTCCTGGGCTTAACCGAGGATCTGGCATAGGTGAATTGGAAACCCCCTCATTTTGACCCATTTGGCGCTCCACATTTTGCTCCCTCGTGGTGGGCAGTGTCGCCGGCTCTCGCACCTGGTCTGACGGGTTGCTCTCTGGCTCTCCGTCATCGGTGGGCTCGGGCTTATGCCTCGTACCGTGGGGAGATTGTAGGCTGGGCTCTGGGTCCAGAGTGGACCTGACGAGATCCTCCATTGGGCCGACCGTGAGAGGTGACCCATTTCTCACCAGATTCCACTCTATGAATGCGGCAAAATCCTCCCGAGGACCATCTTCGGGCGACAACGCTGGTCCGGGTAGCTGGTGGCATTAGCTATCAAGAGAAACCGTCTAGTATGGTCCTCAAGAGAAAGTCACTCCTGCTCCAGCAGGAGGTATTCTGGGCGATAGAGGGGATCCATGACACACTACCGAAAGAAAAAGACTGTGAAAAAACGGAAAACAAAACGGAGGGAAAACACGCAGTTTTTAACTTTTTAGGTCGGGTCTTCTGTCACGGCTCACGCTGCTGGAAGGAACACGGAGCCGAGGGATAAACGAAACAAGGATTTATTAAATCAAACATAGGCAAGGTAAGTAGCAAATAACAGGTGGCAAGTGGCAAGTGGCAAGTAACAAGTGGACAAGTAGACAAGTAGACAAGTTGACAAGTAACAAGTAGACGAGTTGACAAGTAACAAGTAGACGAGTAGACCCGACAAAACAGAACTGAAAGGACAAGGCTTTTATACAAGGGATAATTGGGAAAACACAGGTGGATGGCATGACTTAATTAACAGGGACAAAAACACACAAAATGAGTCCAGGTGTGTGACAATATGTGACACTGAAGACTGGAGTAATGATGCAGAAAATTCAGCTTTGCCATCACAAGAATAAATCATATTTTAAAATATATTCAAATAGAAAGCAGTCTTTTAACTTGTATTATTATTACTGTTTTTAGTATGTCTTTGATCAAATAATCATACAAAAATAAGCATAAAAACTTTTCAGTCTTTTTTTTTTTTTTACAATCCCAATCTTTTTGAACAGTAGTGTTTATACCCATATATTAAATTAACAAGGTTTTTTAATATTAAGATAAACACAGTAGTAGATTTAGAAGATGACGGGAAAGAAAAGGGCTACCACTGCAATTCAGTTTGAACAGAGGCAGTGCTAGATACCTTAATGTATATGGAAATCATCAACAATCAGAACATTTTTCAAACATCAGCTTCTTCTATATGGTTGATTCATCAGAGTCTCCTTTTTTAGAGGAGACATGTGAAGCCACAGGGCTGGCTGCTGCAACTTCTCAACCTTTTTGGTGACAGGTTTTATGAGCCTAATGCAGTTTGTGATGTATAGCATAATAACCCCTCTGACTGTAGGGCCCGGCTCCTAATATCAGCTGGCTTGTGTATCAGGCAGAATTATTGTAATGAGACCCTATTTCCATATAACAGCGAAATGAGTTCATTATTCTAACTTATATTGGTGGAGTAACCGAAAGAAATTGATGCTTTTATTTGGGCGGAATTGGATTCTGGGCATAAATAGAATTAAGCAAAGTTGCAGATAGCAAAAAATGCAATAATAATTATATTGTAGTTATCAAAAGGTCATCACCGGCGGCCCCCCTCCCTCGCACGTCCTTCCAATCTCTCACCACATATTTCAAATGCAGGTTCGCTTGTCAGAACGTCTGCGATTTATTCCAGTCGCTGTTCCCGTACAGTTATTGAAATTCTGTTGCATGTCAATTTTATCACAAAAAAAGCAATTGTTAGACTGTGTCCTTGCATGGAACACCATTTCCAACATCTCTTTTGAAACACAAAACATTTGCGCGAGTATGCCATCCATCACTGACATGCCGACACAAGCAAGATTTGGTGGATTCCACAGAAGGCTTGCGGTCCCCCTTTATCACCAGTGTTGATCATTCGCACTCCTAATTGCATTTATTTCTTTCAAGGTAACCTTTACAGCAACCCGGTGTGTGGCTGCAGCAGCACTATACAAAGAGCCCATCGAGAGCAGCGCTGCAGTGTATCCTCTTCATCAGCTGATTATGCTATCTATCAGCCACAGCTGTCAATGCTCATTTAAGAGCCTTGCCAGACCCTCCGAGTGATGCAGTCGAGTGTAACCCCGCTGATTGCTGTTTTGTAATCCAACACCTCACCCTGTTCCTTCCTGGAACAAACATTCTAGCTCCTTTAAATACAAATTCATAGGCCTAAGCTCTGCCGTTGAGGTTGGGGGACGTGGGGGGTAAAGCCTAATTACAAACACATTGCCATCGAAGAAAACATTGTTTTGTTGTTGTTATTGTTGTTGGGGAAAAACTGAGTGGAGTAAAAGAGGGAGAGAGAGAGAGAAAAAACGCAGGTCCAAATTCCTTTCTGCACTGCCAAGGTACGCTTGGGATGCTGGCAGCTACAAAGATTCAATTATACAAAGTGCAAAAAATAATTAGACAAAAATAATAGCACTTAAAAAAAATCAGGCCCCTCCAGAAATTGCGTAGAACAATAAATCTGTTAATTAGCTCATTAATATTCAATTGGGGTCAGTGGACTTAATGGAACCTTTTTCATGGGCCAAGGAAATGTTTAACACTCCGCTGACTCCTATTATCAACTATGAACAGGCGAGTCTTATCAGTTCTCCAGATGGTGGAGAACAATGCCGACCCATTATCGTCCCGCCGCAGCGTGTGTGCCTTGTAACCGGTGTGTGGTTGAGACAGTGAAGTATAGATACTGAGGCATTTAGTGTAATTGATATGTGGTATATATCGTATTGTTTAGGCCCCGTTTGTTTGCTCCACCACAACTCGAGGCAAAAAGGGAAGGCGAAGATGAATTCTCGGCGCTGCGGTTTCGGGGGTTTCTCTCTACAGGTCACAGATAACTTGTCAGCACCGAGGCTGGTGTAAAATGCATCAAAGCTAAAACTCCTGGGCGCAGAAAGGAGTGAAAACGCAAGAGAGACAGAGTAAGGTTTTGTTTGTGCAAAACAGAGAAGCCGCTGTCAGCTATTAGCATGCGCTCAGCCTGATGTTTTATTCAACAAGTGTGATGAGGAAAGTTGTCTAGGCACAGATTGAGCTCCTCAGCATTGTTGAACTGTTTTAAAGGCTATTATGAGCTTATTGTCTGCCTTCCTCTTAGTCAATCATATTGCGCACCAACATCAAAAGGTCACGTAATAACAGTGCCGAAGTGACGTGAAGTGTTTGAATGCTTCGAAAAGTGAGATTTTTCATATTCTCTCCTTATGAAAGCTCTCCTGATGTCTCTAGCATGGAGACAAATCTTTGAGAAAATGCAAGCTAAATTAATCAATAAAGGCAGAGAGCACAACCTGGTTAGGTGACACATATTAATAGCAACTGGTTATTTGGCGTAAGATCTAAAAATCTGACTTTCGCATAGATCAATAAACAGCTAACATAGTAACAGTGAGTCTATAAATATGAGAAGACTGTGAATTTTCGTATAAACACTGCAGCTCTCGGGTTGGGAGACTTGCGAATTGGCTCAGATTCTCAGTCAGGACAGAGAGCTGTTTTATCATCAGCTCTTTAACTTGACACTAAAGAGAGAAGGCACAACCATTAAATCTTCTGTCTTGCCACCAGATAGTAGAGGCAGATAACTAGTCTTTGATGAGGTCACTTTCTGTGTCAGGTGCTCCGAACTCACGAGGACCTTCACTTCACTTTCACTTATTAAGAGCTGACAGACTCACATGACTTGAAGTGTGTTTGCAGACACCTTTGTGATCCCATTTCACATTGAGCTGGGAGTGTAAGCATCTAATATTTGGTATTCTGTCATGTTTGATTAGACATGTAACCACCACTAACTCCATAACTAACACTAACCAGTACCTGAATGCACTAAATACAAAGGAATTGTTGAAACATGGGGTGAGTTCTCCTGACTAATTTGACGTGTAACATTCACACATGCTTTTCAGTACTTCAGTTTATCAAAAACATCAATGGGTGGAGAGTGCTACGATGCTGTATATACTGTAGTTAAAGGGTCATTCCGTGTCTGTCCATGGTTCAAATTTTTGATTGTTAATTTTTTTTTCTGTAGAAAGACACATATATAGTGATTATCAAATTATTAAATACCATAGATGTATATTTACTGAGTAACTCACAATTTTGCAGAGGGGAATCAAAATGAGGAGTTTCATATGAAGGTGAAGGTGAAGTGAAGGTGAAGTGACATTCAGCCAAGTATGGTGACCCATACTCAGAATTTGTGCTCTGCATTTAACCCATCCGAAATGCACACACACAGAGCAGTGAACACACACACACACACACACTGTGAGCACACACCCAGAGCAGTGGGCAGCCATTTATGCTGCGGCGCCCGGGGAGCAGTTGGGGGTTTGATGCCTTGCTCAAGGGCACCTAAGTCGTGGTATTGAAGGTGGAGAGAGAACTGTACATGCACTCCCCCCACCCACAATTCCTGCCAGCCCGGGACTCGAACCAACAACCCTTCGATTGGGAGTCAGATTCTCTAACCACCAGGCCACGACTTCCCTGGTGTATGAGATTTGGGGCCAAATTTAAATGACTTTAGAAAGCTGGCACCATTATTATTTTATCATTTTATTTTCACACAGAGATTGGTCTGTTAGAAAAATCTGTTGAATTTAGCAATCTTTGTTTCATTATATGCTAATGGAGACTTCTTGTGTTTCTTGCCTCAAGTTTATATGCCTTTAACTCAAAAAGTATGAAAGATATCTTAATGTACTTTTACATTCTGGCTCTTAATAAACTTTCCTTTTAATGGTTAAATCCCATAGATATGGAGATCTTAATGCGGCTCCATTAGTAAACTGGAAAACTGCACAAATTTTCAGTGGTCAAAAACAAAATGTGTGTCATTTTGCATAAAGCTGACACTTTTTTCTTTCAAAGAGGAATATATGAAAAGCAAATGATTACTGATTTCTCAGTAAAAAAATATTTGTGACATTTAATGTTTTGGCGTTCATCACTATTTATGTTTGTCCTTTTTACAGAAAAAATATTAAGAAAATCTAAAATTTGAGCTGGGGGAATTTGCAAAATTTGGTTGATTTGACACAGAATGGCCCTATAAGTTTAAGGTGCTTTATGGAGAGGTCAAACTTTATAACCGAAAGGAGTATTCCCATGACACTCTTAATACATTTAAAAAGCCTTTCATGGCTATAAACACTTGCAAAAACTTTTTTACTTAATATTGTTTGAAATGAAATGAGGCTTGGGAGTGGTGATCAGAATAGAATAACTATGATTTAGAATAGCACCACAACACATTCTTGAAAGCACCCATGTTTTCCCCTGTAAACTCATCCAGTAATGGGGTGGCAATTTTTGCACTTGACACTATATTTACAAAGTAAAAAAGTTACAGATTTCTTAACCATACAAGCAAAGGGGTTAAGAGCATTGAATGATTTTTTTTTGCGCAACATAGAGACATAGCCAAAAAAATTGTGAATTATTTCATTCATATTACTTATATTTCTGTTTACATTGAATCAAGTCTTATTTTATTTGCTTTTGTAGTGTTCCTATAATATTCCCACATTTGTATGTTACAACAACAACAGTTAATTAAAGTTTTAAGATACATGATTGCACATCCATTCATGCCATGAGATTATAGTTGTCCTGTCGAGTGAATAAACTCTTTGCTCTGTAAGATTTTCATGACGCTCACTCTCTATTAACTTTCTCTTTCTTCCATCCCTCACATGTGCAAGATAAATGTCAACCATAAGAAGGCATGCCTCTCAAATCCCAAATGGGGTCTCACTTTTGAGAAAAACAAGGTGAAACATAAAAGCAACAACCACTTTACCTCTGTCTCAGCTTGAAGTAAAGACTTTATGGATTTCTCACTGAGATAAAAGCAGGAGCATTTTGTTCTAAGCATGCATGTTTATTGACACCGTTCAGTATGCACAGTAAGATTATTTCAAACTCCATTATCTTTTTAGTCGCTTGTAAAATTTCAATTCTACTTTGCTTTATCTCTGTGGAGGGTTGCTCTATTATCTATGAGGGTTGCGTGGAGGGTGAAGGACTAAGCAGAGATTTTCGCTCAGCCTTTTTGCTCAGGCAGCTTAGTGAAATGAAATACAAAAACAACAACAGGGAGTCAGTGACCAGCAATGCTGAGGCTTCTAGGAAGATTGAAGTGGCCTGCCATTTCTTTATAACTTAGATATGATGGAGAGATATTGCTCACAAACAAAATGTGTTCAATTTAGTATTAGCATTGAAAAAAGAAAGACATATTTACTCAGTCCAGTGGATTTAAAAATTGTAAAAGGCCAATGTAATTTTAAATGGCCTTTCACAAGCCAGTATATTGCTCTGAATTATTTTTTTTATTTTTATTAAACGAATTAAAATAACTACAATATTAATAGTATGGATTATGTATTAAAATTGGGTAACATATAAATTTCAGTAATTCAAAATATAAAATGTAATTTTGATTTCTCACATTAAAATAACTTACAACTTTATATCTCTTTAAATAGCAACAATTACAATGTGATTTTAGTGCTGCCTTTAAGTGCACATGGGGAGTTCCTACTTCTGGACATTCGTTATTACATCATTTGCTACATGCAAGTAAAAAAAAAAAAAAAACAAGTAGCCTAATCAAAATAATTACATCCTGTAACATTAAACCAAGTCACTACAATTGAATTGAAAATTAGGAAAACCATTCATTTTGTGTCACTTATTTATGCATGGTATCTAACACAACCTTTTATTTAGCATTAAGCAAACTGTAAAAGGTCAATGATTTATTTCAATTTGTTGTCTATAAGCTCATTTGTATATAGCACCCTAATATAATTGAAATATGGCACAGGAAATAAAAGTAACTTTGCCACTAACTTCACAACTTGTGAATAATCAACATTTATTTTGTAATTTATTTTTGTAATGACTACACTGCGCTTGGAACTCATAAATATAATTTTTAAGGCTGAGTATATCTCCCAATATAATTCCTTACATTTATATAGAGCTTTTTCTAAGCACTCAAGCGTTTTACATTGTCAGGGGATCCCTCCTCATCCACCACCAGCAAATAGCAATTGCAATTCATTCAAGATATCATATTCAAGAAAGATAGATAGACATATCTCTTGAATAAAACAGAGTCAGACAAACATTCCGTCATTACCCAGGAACCTCTGGTTGAGCTTATGCAGTGGATCTCATCATTAGATAAGAACCTGTGTTTTCAGTCTCTCTTCTTCTCCAGGCTCACTTTCACCTCTCTGACAGCAGAGCCATTATCCAATCAATCCTCTAGTGCTCCAACCCCCAACATACACACACGTTTGAGATCCAGACACAAGGGCAACCTCGACAGCAGACCTGTAGGCAAAAAAGGAGACCCCCCTCCTGCTAAGTGCAATTGGGATTTGAGAAAGTTAAACACTTCCCAAGCACAAATTCCAGCCTGGGCAGCAGTGTAGAGATCCCATTCTCCTCACAGCACACTTTGGCCAAGCAGAGGTCATCTCCATCAGCAGCACTACTCTTAAACACACACTACACTGACTCCTCCTTGCTTCCCTGCTGGTGTGGTGGTCCTGAGCCCTCAAACACTGCTGTCAACACTTTTACAGCCACGCTTAACTTTCACAGGACTCACAGATGCTGAAGGAGCTGAAGGAAGGACAGAGATGTCAAAATGAAAAGGAACATATGAATGCCAGAGAAGGGATACATCGAGGATCCAGTGAAATTCCTTTGGGAATGGGGATTCAAGTGATTCCAACTGCACGGCACATGAAGGTTACCTTAAATTAACTGTTCTTGTCAAAATAATTACATTTTAAAATCAAACTGAGATAGAAAACAAGGTAAAGAGAGAACTGTGGACTAGAGAATCACGGTTTGGGAAATAAGTTCAAAAAGCGGATTTAAAAATCTGTAAAGGTCAGGCAGATGCTGCCATGTTTTTCATATTAAAGTGAGACAGAGACTGGCTACCTTCACTGTAGAAATGTTACCCGAAAAATATGATTTATGTGGTAACCTCTAAATTAAACTATTTTATTGTAATATAATTTTAAACCACAGAATCAACCCAAACACATTTGATTAAACCCAACAAAATGAAGAAAAAAAAAGGAAAAGGTCCTTAAGCTAACAATCGCAAGTTACCACTTTTTAAGGTGTTCGCATGTAAATTTATTCAAAAAGAAAACAGTTTAAATTGTAATACTTTATGTTTTTAATCTTAGCCGTTTTTAGAGGTCAGAGAGTGACATCTATGTTTACTAACAGGTGTGACAGCTGAATGAAAAACTTAAAGAAGAACTTTGAATAGTTTATGCTTTTTGGGGCTGTATGTCTTTATGAACAAATGACCATAGTCAAGCCCTATTTCTATTTTCTTTCCAAGCAATACTTGTGAATCATAACTGCAGCAATAAAAACAAATAAGTAAATATCAAAGATGGCAACTTCCACAGTGGCAGATCTCAGCATAATTTGACATTTATCAATCAAAGCACAAATTCATTCATCAAATCTTAATTAACCAACGACACCTTTAATGCTTTTCAAAATGTTAAGATACTTGGTTGTGCTTTAAATTGTCAGATCTCCAGAGTAAGACAGTGACTGGATTTAAAAGATTCACGTATTTACATCTGTGGGCAAACAAATCTATCAAAGTCAAATGCCCACGAGTCCTTGATGTTTTCTATAATGCATATAAACTGGGCTATCAAAATCACTTATCTCTTCTTATAAGGTTAACACTCCTAAAACTGTTGTCTAATATTATACAGTGCTTTAGTATATAAATAACCAGTGAAGATCCACTGAGAGGACTGCTGGATCTTAAAAAAAGGTCCCACAATTTAAATGGAATAATCACAATATTCACAATATTTTCTTTAAAAAAAGGTATCATATGAAGAAAAAGAAAACATGTTAGTACAATGGCACTTTTTGTTAGCAATGATATCAGTAACATGTTCATTTCCCCTGATTTAATGGGAATGACACTCTACTTTGTCTTCCATTGTCCGCTAGCCTTAAGCTTTCCCTTTAGGCAATCTGATCAGGTCTTGCTATAACATATCACTGTTAGCCCATCACGCCTCCGTGTGTACAAACCTGTGCTTCTCCAGCAGAAAAATCTACAAGGGAAGGGGGTGGCATTACTAAAAAAAAAAAGAAAAGTGTGTTTACAATTACAAAAACAAGCACATTACATTCAAACAATGCCACATCAGCCCCAATCCCCGTCAGGCTCACTGTCCCCAGCACATACCCCTGGGGAATCCCAGACCTTCCTTCATGTTCAAAGATTATCAGTTAATCCAAAATGTGCCTGAAACACAGCAGCAGCAAAAAAAAAAAAAAAAAAAAGGAGCGGGCCTAGAATTGGCTCATGTGAAGACACAGGGTGTTTGGACTTTATTTATTCGTTGGCTTTCATATTAATCCACTGGAACAACACACCATTTCTTTCTATTCTTTTTTTTTTTTTGGGGGGGGGGGGGGGGGGTTTATTGTGGTGGATGGATGAGGCATGTGTAGATGTTTCAAAGCCATTAAACAGTGGATAAAAGTTTCAATGGATAGCATGCAAGAGTATTAATTGTAAAGGCCATTATTTGGTGTCCATGAGGCTGAATCAGCTTATGCACTCCATTCCCCCATTTGCATACAAAATGCTTTATTTTGGCAATCAATGAAAGTGCTCCACTGTATGTGTGGCTTATCACATGCTTGCAGGGAATGGATTCCTTCGCCATCTCGTTAAATTCTGTTGATGCAGAACAATTTGAAACATGGCACAGGCTGCAATGACATTTAAAGATGCCTCAGCTTAATTTCTCAAACATTTGGGTTGTTTGTCCTCGGGGATAAAGTGTCTCCACTACAAAGTTAACTTGTTAATAATTGTGTGAAGAAGCATTCTCTCCTTCTTTCACTCTCTCTTTTCTTTATCTGTTCTTCGTTTCTTCTTTTTTAATGGAGCACTAATCATTATCACCTATTAAAGCTGGTTAAGGACATTCAAGGTGCCAAATGTACACATCACCAATGATATTCTGTCCTATTACTTGTTTAAAATAAGAGTTCAGATGCCTAGGATCCATCAGGGGCTGGATAAACTCTCTCGGTATAAAATGTTCCTCTAGTATGGTTTAAATAAATATGCTTGTTTGAATGTAAACATTGTTTCCATTGTTATAGGCTAGTCAAAAAAAAAAACTTGGATTTTTTTTTCTCTTACATGTTAAAAACTTTGGCTGTGAATAGAATTCATTTGTGATTGATCCATTCGTTTTATGGATTATGTCATCTTATTGGGTCCAGAATGACTGTCAGACTGCACATCATGCACTTGAGTTGGGTAGAGAGAGAAACAGACAGCATTATGATCATCGTAAGCAATACACTGACAACAACAAGTAATGGTAAGAACAAGAAAGCCAACAACATAACAGAAACACAAACATCATCATAAGCATTAATTATAAAAACACAGCAACACATCTGCAGTCTCCTTATCTCCTTTGAGAGAACGAGCAGCGAAGACTTCATCCAAATATGCGAATATGAATTTCGCTAGAATTTCCTGGTTTCTTCTTGCAATAAAGCTTTTGCGTTTTATGCATTATATTAAGATATATTTATTATAGGAAATGAAAAATACCATTCTATGATCAGTTGGTTTGTTTCAAGTTTATGAAGTCTTTCAAAAAAAAATTTAATTCATGCACCTCTGAATTAATGGTTGATTATTGTTATGTATTATAGGTACTGCATGATTATATTATGCTGATGTTATGCTTGTCATTATTATACAGTGTACAACTACGTAAATATCTAATCTAAAGTTTAACTCCAGTCTGAATTCAGTTTTGTCTGTCCCAAACTAAATTCATGGCCAGGTATCCACTCTGAGACAACCCATGTAAAAACAAACAGCTTTCTGTCACACTTGAAGAGTCCACATGTACAGTACTTGAAGCATTTACATTTACATTACTGAGGCATGTGTGCGCTTGTGATGCTAACTCGTCTGTGGGTAGGTTTCTGCTAATATGCTTGTCTGTGTGTTTATGCACAAGTGTGTGTGTGTTTGGCATTTCAGCCATGTGCAACTGAACCTACAATTTCACAGCGCATCTCTCGCTGTGCTGCAGTGTCGTGCTGGTGAGGCACCTTAAATAATGTCATTTCCCCCCTGCTGTTTGAGATCAAAGCTTCCATCAGCTGAACCTCTGCACCTTCTCCACCCTCACAGCAGCCCTCTCAGTCTGCCCACACTCTCTCCACCACATACACAACAAAGTCCACAACAAAGATGCAATGCACGGGCAAACAACTATAGGTGTCAAACAAAGCCAATCAGTCGCATGTTTCTGTGAAAACACAATCGGTTATGGTTTACCTTTAAAACGATAGGTCGGGCACATGTAATTACCTTGCTGGAAGGGATTTGCAACAGTTTTAATACACTGACATTTGTGCCATATATATAGTTTGTCACTAAGCAGTTTAATGAAACTGACATGGGCTTTATAAACAACTATTTCAATGCAAATGCAACACTAGCGGTGGTAATTATGATTTGTTTTCCCTCTTGAATAATTTTTATAGTGCATGCATGCACTTGCAAATATCTGAAATCTACAGGGCCAATATAACGAAGACCGGGGCTAGATGTCACAATTTTAACTGGTGAATGTTACTCAGGTTAAGCTTTGAAAATGAATTACTGTATAGGCATGTATCCTCATTTCATATATACACTACAGGTCAAAGAGTTTTTATTTAATTTAATTTTTTATAGAAATTATTAATTGTATTCAGCATCTTTCTATCTATATTTCAACCTTCCAGAAATGTAATAATATAGATAATGCTGTGTATGAACTTTGACCCCTTAAACTCAAGTCAGAGTCAGACGCGCAGCAGCGAGTAATGTGACGTCTTGTGCTGGTAGGACATCATTGCTCTCTGGCCGAGGCCCAAGCTGCTTTCCCACACACACGGCGCAGCTACAGATCAGATTACTATTTACACTGCTTTTCAGCCTTAATCAGGATCCCCATCTGCCGCCTCTCTTCACCGCATAATACACCATCAACATTCATACATTCACAATACTGTCCAGTTAAGCTTTATTCGCTCACACACATGTCCGACATCACTACCCCATTCCACAGTATGAAGACAGTTTGAAGGTCTGGCAAGCATTTGAACTCAGATTATTAATATACTTTTGAGCATTCGCCTGATAATATCGCAATTCAAGATTGTTCAAAGTCTCATATGTGCTGTCCTGCTCTCCTCATAGTAACAAATGGAGGATGACAACAGACTGGTGTCTCAAGGCCTGGCTCAGGCTCACACAGCCAGGCTTCCTCAGGTCCGCATTAATCCAGCACATCTGTGTCTCTCCTCCATAAATATAAAGCCCCCTGGAATTTGTGACAGTATGTCCTTCACGACACTCAAAGTCAGCTTCATTCCCATCAATATTAAATAAAAATTAAAGCCCACTCGATATATGAGAGTGTGCATTGATTTAATATTTCACCCCAGCAGTGAAAGAAGCCCTTGCACCCACACTCAACTTGCAATTTGGAAATAAATTGACTGATTTAGAGCCAGAAAGAGAGAGAGCGAAAAGGGGTCAGATGCGAACCTGGTATGCTAGTACTGAGTAGGGTCACATTGCACAACAAATCACTTGCATGAATAATATAGAGAAAGAAAACGATTGCTATTTCTGAAAGCAATTTTGTTTGGTGAAGGTGTGTAGATTGCCATGTATGTGAATCTATCGCTCACACGACAGGAAGGGGCACAAGCGTTTCATAAGAGTCAATGGCATATTTTGCTTTTAGCAGAAACAATATAAGCACAACGAGTTTCATAAAAAAGCAGACAAAACCTTTTTTTTTTTTACAGCCTTCTGCACAGGCCTTGTGGGTTTTTTATGAGGTGACTTTTGTGGCAGTGCATTGCAGTCCATTGTACTTAAATTGAGCCTAATGAAGAATAATTAGGCAGTTGAAACGGTGATAACAGAGCAGCTCAGTAAACAGATAAAAGATGAGCTGGCCTGGAGAAAGAGTCTGAGCTCTGCAGGAAATATCAGCGCTCACGTAAATTCAGATTCTATCAACATGACGAACTTAAGGACCAATTCACATTTCCACTTGCCTCCATTTCTTTGAAAACTGAAAAAAATAATAATAATAATAATAAATCAATCTTATTGTCACATGCTCATTAAATCTGCATGTGGTAAAACTCAAGCCTTTAATTAGGAATGATTGGAAATTAATATGAATATTTATTTATCTTAGCAACAAAGCATTGTCACACTAAAGTAGACTATGACTCACTCAAAGGCCTTAGAGAGGATTATTTAAAAAACACAGAAATTAACATAAAAATGGAAATGACTGTGTAGACTTTTCATGACTGGTTCATCATAAATAGTAAGAAAATACAAATAATATATTAAATAAGCTATCTTAAAAAACATTTAATTAAATATATAGAACATGGGTAAGTCAGTAAAATTGTTGATGTACTGTACATTACATTAAAATAAAAAACATTATATCATACAATAATATAATAAAGATGAACAACAATTTCATAGTTAAGTAGATCATTGTTAGCACAAAAATAGTCATATAGATGCCATGTGGTGATATTTAATGAATTTAAGACATTATTTAATGACTTTAATGTATGTATGTTATACTTTGGGACATATATTTATATGGAATAAAAAAAAATGTTTTTCAATCATTTAAATGTTATATATATTAAGACAAATTGCCCACAACCTATGCAATGGATTCATCTGTAGTGTACTTGAGATCTCAATGCAAGGTTTTAATGAGCTCTGATGAGCGCTATAATCAGGACAGCGCTGCCATCTACTGGACGAATAGGTGAATAACAACAACAACAACAAGAACACGACATCGTCATCACATCACTGTCATCATAATCAACAACAACAGTAATAATAATAATAATAATAATAATAATAATAATAATAATAATAATAATAATAGCCTATCATTAAAAATGCAGTTGGGTTACACAAATCTGGAAAAAAATGTGGAATGTAAATTTGGGATATATCTTATGGACACATGAGAAATCCTCTGTGTGTTAATGAAAGGGCAGCGATAAAATTACAATAAAGAGTAAAAGACTAAATGATCTCATAAAACAGGTTAATAACAGGTCACAAATATGATTGATGATTTTGAGTGAGTTGATTTAATGTGTCGTCAGTCTAATCTCACTCAGAAGGCGGATTAATTTTTCCAGTCAATCCCGCTTCAGCGAATCAACAGGAAATTTCGTAAAAGTGATGTCGGGATGTTGACGCTCCTCACCGTTTGTTCTACAGCATCGATTTTCTACGTCGTATCGATATGGCCGTTTCAACAAGTCAGAAGATCACCTTGATCTCTTGCATCGTTCTTTGTATGTCTTTATTTCTACCCAAATTATTTTTACCCAGAGTGAAGAAAGAAACAGCGCAGTCGGAGGGTAAGATGAGACAAAAATGTAATCCTTCATCATCCCTCGTTTAATGTTTCAGTAATGTCAGTGCTGATTTGACCATCCCTGTGATCTCTGTGCTCAGGTCCCTTGTTAACCTCTACCAGCTCCCCGTGTGTGGCTTCATAATGTGAGGATCACTTTCATTCCAAAACAAATCTATCCTCATTTATTCCTAACAAAACCTAACACAGTAACCATTGGGGGGAAAAAAAAGAAAAACAAAAGAATAATAATATTGGATAATTAAAACATTATAAGGAGATTTCATATATGTCATTTAGTTTAGTTTAATTTAGTTAATTTTTGTAATTCATATTTCTGATAACCACTGGTTTTATATAGAAAAAAATGAATAGAAATTGCTCTTTTTTTTAGTGCAGTGTCTATAAAATAATTATATTTATTTATTTTTAAAGTCGGACCAGGACATTTTCCTCCCCCACGACACAGACATTCATTCTCTGAAGATCATGATCACTGGGACACAGACTCTCATTACATCAAGCATTACAACCCAGAGGCCATTGCCAGAGCCAAAGGTGTTGGCAAGCCGAATCTCCTGGGCCAGTTCATCCCCGTCTATGGCTTTGGGATTTTCCTTTATATCATCTACTTGTTCTTTAAAGTGAGTCTTATCAGAAGCTATTTGGAAAACGGCTCCATTCAGCAGCTCTCCTGTAAGAATGATTCCCCTAGAGAAAAGATCTAGCAGATGCTTTAATATATACAGAAATGTTCAAAAGTTTGGGGTCAGTCAGATTTTTTATGTTTTTGAAAGAAGTCTCTTATCCTACAATGTTTTTTTTATT
Source organism: Carassius carassius (assembly GCF_963082965.1). Taxonomy (NCBI): domain Eukaryota; kingdom Metazoa; phylum Chordata; class Actinopteri; order Cypriniformes; family Cyprinidae; genus Carassius; species Carassius carassius. The sequence continues at coordinate 16,782,482 of NC_081756.1, read as the reverse complement.
TTATAAAAAAAAAAGAAAAAAAAAAGTAATATTGGGAAATGTTATTACAATTTAAAAGAACTGTTTTGTATTTCAATATATTTTAAAATGTAATGAATTCCTGTGATGCCAATGCTGAATTTTCAGTAGCAATTACAGTACTACAATCTTCAGGGTCACATGATCTTTCAGAAATCAATCCAGAAATGTCTTTACTGTCACTTCTAATAAATGTTAAATATCCTAGCTGAAGAAAATACATTTCTTATATCTATATACATGTATATGTATATACTATATACATATACACATAACCACATTAAAAGCCTATGGCTATATAGGTTTTTAATGTGGTTATGTGTATATGTACACACACACACACACACACACACACACACACACACACACACACACACACACACACACATATATATATATATATGCTTCAGTTATACTTATTTTGATCTTTCAACAGCTGACCTCTAAGGACAAACCTCATCGACAAGGTTGCAGATTCCCTATGCTGCAGTCAGAATACACATTTGAAGAGATGCGTGAGTTTGCATATACATCAACCCTAGTTAGACAACATTATGTACCTCATAATGATGCTCATCTTAGTGGCACCATATTGTCAAATTGTGAACTTTTTTAAAATCACATTTCTGTTTTACTCATTGCATGCATTCTCAGCATTTCTGTAGCTAAACCACATGCAACTCCAGATAAGGTAGATTAAGATCCTGTCCAAGACATGGCAAGCTTTGTTCTCTCCCTTTTGTTCAACCCGGATTAACAATCAGAAGTAATGTTTTAGAAGCCTAACCACTCCTAATACCAATTAACTGCATGTCTTTTGGATCAGCAGTAAGAGGTTTAGCTCTATTCAACAAATGGATACCAAAGGGTGGAGGAGGCAACTGACATAGAGCATCAGTACTGCACTCACTCCCTGTACAGCACGTGTATGAAGAGCTCAAACTATTCTTACAATTTTGCTATTTAAATGAATTTATGATTTAAATGAAACTACAAAGTGTGGCGGCCACATGTTTGAGTGAATCTCTGTATCTTATGTGATTCTAAACCTCATTCAATTGTCTTCCTGGCAGCTACTTGTCAGCTGGCACAAATGCAGGCCAGAATGAGTGAAAAAGCCAGAGAAAAGAGAATATCTAAAGTTGTCCACCCATCTGTCAGGTAATCAGATCGTATTTCTCTCCTTGCACCATCCAGTATCTTACTGATCAAAGAGCTGACAGAGCACTGACATGATCTGCATGCAACTTCAAATGGAATCCATTTTTAAAAAGGGAAAGTGCTAGTTCACAGCATTATGATTCCCAGGAAATGCATCAACTGCTATAATGCATATCTAGAGTGCAGTGTAAGTTTGGATAAAAGGATCTGCCAAATACAAATTATTATTTTTTTAATTCACAGAACATAGATCCATATTCTTCTGAGGAAACGTATTTGTTTCCTTTTCTATTTTTAGCAGCCTATGCAATTAGTTTAAATTATTTTTTAAATAATGAACAACAGTGGTATATTTGTTTTGCAGCTTCATAATTAGCAAGAATGTGTATGTTGTTGTTGCAGTGATTGTGATAAGTTGCTTTATTAACGTATTTCTGTCTCACCACTTGTTCTGACTTCAGGTCACGCAGGGGCACACGGAGGCGTGAGGAGAGAAAGCTCAAACAGCTGAAGGAGATCACCCAAATGATGCGGGAGAGACAGTTACGAGAGGAAGCTTCGCCAGAGGAGGAGGCCGAGGAGGCCCCCTACACTGCAGACTGGGAAGGTATACTTCAAGGCTTTGTGTTGGGTCCGCTGTTGTTTCTTGGTCCTTGAATTACATTTTATTCACTACTTCCCAAGGCTATCCAGAGGAGACCTACCCAGAGTATGACATGACGTCCCGCAGACGCAGATTTCCTAGTGTTATACTTGAAGAACCAGACCAAGTCATACTCACAGCAGAGGAGCTTGCTGAGAGAATGGAGAAGGAAGAAGAAGAGGAGGAGGAGGATGAGCCTGATGAGGAGGTGAAAGTGGAGAATGATGAAGGAGACAAAGAAGAGGACGACAAAGAAGAAGAGGAATATGAAGAGGAGGAAGATGAAGAGGAGGAGGAGGAGGAAGACGAGGATGAGATTCGAGAAGACCAGCCCTGTCTTCTTAAAAGTATTGATGAGGATGATGAGAAACTTGAGTACCCAGGTGAAAACGAGGAGGAACAGAAACCAAGCAGAAGAAGACAAATCACCTTTAGCGATCACAGACACGTCTTCCATTATCCAAAGGGTGGAGCTGTTGGCTGCAAGTATGAGAAAGAGGAGGAAGAAGAACATGATGGAGAAGAAGAGGAGGAGGAGGTGGAGGATGATGGGGCAGGGAATGAAGAGGAAGAAAATGGTGATGAAGAAGACTGTGAAGAAGAAGAGGAAGATCAACATAATGAAGATGGGCAGAGTGAGACAGAGAAGGAGGAGGAGGATCCTCTGATGGAGGCAGAGAGCCTGGGATTTAATGATGAAGTGGAATGTGAACCGGAGGAACAGGAAGTAGACCTCATTGACTTCCTACAAACATACCAACCTGAGGTAACTATCATCTCCAACAAGTCAGAATCTACCAAAGCTCAAACCTCTGGGACTCTTCGAATGCGTCACAAGAAACAAAAGGTGAAGAAGTGACCAGCCTGTAAAAAAAAAAGCAATAGTCGTGTGTTCGTTTATCCTCTAGTTTAAACATACCTTACTGTGAATCTTTCTTGCTTTGCTTAAGGAAACCGTTTCTCTGTAACTATTTAGGCTTTTCTGAGATCTCATTCATCTGTTTCCAAGAACAGCTAGAGAACATTTTAGAGTATGTTGTGTCAAAAATGGACACTTTTAAGACCCTTTTTCCAAAAAGACCCTTTTTATTGTCTTTGCCAATAAAACATTTCCAAACAGAAATGGCTTTGTATGAACATTATTTCATGAGCTGTAAAGCACTGTACCACAAATGCAATGACTTCATCTTAAATATTTGAGATGCAAAAATTCGCATTCAGTTTTATTTTGAGTACTGTATACAAACACTGTATACTGACCACTGTACACATTTTACAAAACAGTGTGACATAACAGTTATACATTATCACTTTAACACAAGAGTGGTGAGATTTTTTTTCCCAAACAATGAAAAATAGCAGAAAAATGCACTAATTTTCAGTTTTTAACCATTTAGAGCGAACCCAAAAACTGTTATAGCATTACATAGAGTATAGAGAGTGCTGGAATGGTTTCACAAGGCAGTTAAAAAACAAACTTTAATTACTTACACAGATTTCTTTGCAAATTGGAACTTTACATATATTTTATAATTTTTCCTTTAAAAAAGTAATATTAAAAATACATTTCCAGGGGAAAGACAGATGTCTGAAGCCACAACATTTCTATGACAAAAAGAATAGTAACAAAAAAGGTATGCCATTTACAGCAAATTTCATCTCTTTATACTGGATTAACAATCTAAATATTAGTTGTTGTTGTTTTAACTTAGAATGCACAGTTTTGTGCAATTAAGAATGTTTTGTGTGATGGACAACAAACTTGAAATTTTTCAAAATTAAACCAAGGGGCTCTCAGCAGGGAAAAAAAAATGATGATAGATTGATTTCTTAAAAACACATTCATTTAACACTAACGTTATAAGATTTCAGACAATGAAAAGTTATTGATTTCTCCGGTTTCCAAAACGTTTTTTGTGACGTTTGACTGAAATGAAAAACAGTATGATAAAAATAAACCTTGAGTCGTGCTAATGCATAATAGAGCAGATCTAGTAAATCAGTGTGGCCATATGAAGACTTCAAGAATAGTTTGGCTTCAAGGGCAGTGTGTGCAGCAGGTTTTATGTTTTATATGTTTGTAGTTCAGTTGCCACACTGATAACTCAGCTTCACTTATTTCATTTCTTCATTCATCAGCATTGTTCAGCAAAGACACAGAAGTGTTCAATACAATTATAGATGATGATGTGAGTTTTGTCTAAATTCCACGCTGATACTTTGTTCGATTCACAATTATCCTCATGCAGCAGGAAATTAAATAGATGACTTGAACCAACTATGTTGCTAAGTACAGTATGTTTGCATGCACAGTTATAATCAAACTACAATCACTTTATCAAGTTCTGATAGTCCGACCCCAAAAAATCAGACCGGTTAAATTTCAGTTGGACTAAAATGTTTCTATGGCAAATTACTAATGTAGGCAGACAGAAATCAAACTTTTAAAAGTGCATGTAAATGTACTTAACTCGCCTCATTGTCTCAAATAAGTAGTTACTCTGTTCTGAAAAATCTACTTTTCCACAAGCAGGCAAATAAACCTGATCTTTCTGGAAAGGTACAGCCCAGTATACTGGAAATATACATGTTGTTCTCAAGAACAAAGGCAGAAGCTTAAAATCAACTGCATGATAAACAACACTGGCTTAAGAAAACAATGTAACATCTCACCAACTTCAAGCATCACAAGTGTTTCACCCAAAGGCACAATATTTACAGCTTTCCACCATTCATCTCTGAATAAAGTGCTCAGTACATTCCCCTACAAATGTAGTGGGTCAGTATGAGATGATTACAGTATGTACTTACCCTGATATTGACCCTCACATAAACACACTTCTTCCACCATGTAGGACTTCAGGGGCTTTCACACTAGAGCTTCTGGTGTGGATCTGGATATGGTGAACCATTCATTTTGGTTTGTTTTAATTATATAAATGTCATTTTTGGATCTCATGTTCCCTTGAAAATTGTAGATAAACCGTTTGCAGAACTGTGCAGATGGACACAAAGTGATAATGATGACATCTATTTTGTGGAATTGTCATACATTCATCAGATGATTTTTAAGAAATCCACACCAAAAGCTCGAATGTGGAGGCACCTTGGTCAGGCTTTGTGCTTGAAGCACAGGGAATTATTGGCATGGGGTAAGACACAAGCAGCAGATGGTATGGAAATCTATAAATACATAAATAGTGGATAAATATGTCAGACTGTCATACTTCATACTGGCTTTGGAGTCCTTGTGAAGAATGAACTGATACATTACATATTTAAAAGACGTTGTATGACACAAGTGACGTGTAGCTGAAGAAATGTCACATATGAAAGTCATATTGCAAAAAGTTCATTAAATCAAATATCCAAACTGTTACATCACAGCTACATGTTATATTTCTTGTGAAAAATCATAACTGATTGGTTAGTAAACATTAATTCTTTTAGAATTATGACCATGGCAAAATTTTTTTAGTTTTTAACCTTAGGGACACAAGTACTACTGTAAAAGATCCTTATTTGAACATTAGCAAAAGGTTAGTTTTAGCTTGACGGTTAAGTAAAGAAAGTGAGTAAGAGATTTTTGACTGTCAATTAAACGAATGCATCCTCTTCTGATAATCTCCCACATTTGAGCTTTGAAGTCTTTGTGCTTTCCCCCAACTGTGATGCCCTTTTTAAAAAAAAGTAGAAATGCCACCTTGCTCACGCATATTCGCACAAAGAAACAAACTCGATACGCATTCATGCCTCCAATGGAGGATCTTGAGAGAGGGACCCAGCTGCTTTGGAGTTCACCACAGCCCTTTACCCAGGGATTGGGACTGTAAAGCAGTCTGGATAGGTCCTTTCGTTCTTGTGGCTGGCAGTGAGAGATGGCTACTCACAGGCTAGCTTGCTATCAAAACTGGACAGAGCAATAGCAAATGCCTGCAGGGCACACATGGGGTAGTTGTAGTCCATTGTAAAGACGTCCTCTGCTACACGACCAAACTGCATCACAATGTAATCCGCTGCATTCATGAAAGAGATAATACAGGGATGAGAATACAGACAAAACAAACAGGTACTTCTCTGTGTATTTTCTAAAACACAATCCATCTCTGGAGTATGTAGTGGTTGGACACCTTTGGACACTATTTCTAAAATACTATTTCAAATATCTGATTTTCATTGCATTGCAGATACAAAATATCATATCTATTTTAAACCATATATGTGACCCTGGATCACAAAACCAGTCTTAATCACCGGGACATATTTCATATTTCAAATAGTTGTATATTTACTGTGTTATATACTGAAACCTAACAAACTTCATTTTCTGAAATGTTTTGACTGAGAAGTGTAATTGTGATACATTCCATTAAAATAAATGATACTTTGATATTTTCTATATAATGCAAATATGCTATACATTTCTAATTGTGGCTTACAAGTGTCCAAATACATTTTGAGGCCAGTTTATATCTCCAGATATAATACATGATTTACTATATGTATTTCTATATATATATACACATATATACACACACACACATATATATATATATATATATATATATATATATATATATATATATATACACAGTACAGACCAAAAGTTTGGACACACCTTCTCATTCAAAGAGTTTTCTTTATTTTCATGACTATGAAAATTGTAGAGTCACACTGAAGGCATCAAGGGCTATTTGACCAAGAAGGAGAGTGATGGGGTGCTGCGCCAGATGACCTGGCCTCCACAGTCACCGGACCTGAACCCAATCGAGATGGTTTGGGGTGAGCTGGACCGCAGACAGAAGGCAAAAGGGCCAACAAGTGCTAAGCATCTCTCGGGGAACTCCTTCAAGACTGTTGGAAGACCATTTCAGGTGACTACCTCTTGAAGCTCATCAAGAGAATGCCAAGAGTGTGCAAAGCAGTAATCAAAGCAAAAGGTGGCTACTTTGAAGAACCTAGAATATGACATATTTTCAGTTGTTTCACACTTTTTTGTTATGTATATAATTCCATATATAATTCCACATGTGTTAATTCATAGTTTTGATGCCTTCAGTGTGAATCTACAATTTTCATAGTCATGAAAATAAAGAAAACTGTTTGAATGAGAAGGTGTGTCCAAACACTTGGTCTGTACTGTACACACATGCACACGCACACGCACACGCACACACACATATAGTGTTCCTGTAGCTCAATTGGTAGAGCACTGCGCTATCAAGCGCAAGGCTGGGGGTTTGATTCCCCGGGAACACATGATATGTAAAAATTGATAGCCTGAATGCACTGTAAGTCGCTTTGGATAAAAGCATCTGCTAAATGCATAAATTTTATTTTAATTTAATATATATATATATATGTATATAATTCTACTACATGAATTACATTTTAAGGCTAATATTGTTCTAAAACGAATATTGCCGTTGCCTTGTAAACCAAGCAGTACACAAAGCTTAAGATGATCATTTTTAACTCACGGTCATTGTCATGAATGATCTGAAAATTTTTGACAGATGCTTGGGTGACCCTGCCATGGAAGTTGAGCACATATGATTGTGTATCATCGTTCCAGACCGGCGTCTTGTTGTGAAGCTCTATCACACTCTCAGTGCTTTTGTTCTGCCATCGAGCCAGTAGAGACTCATGGTCCTGCAAAACAACAGACAGATGTGGGGGATTAGCTTTCCATTAGAGCATGTAACTTTGCCACTAATGCTAACATTTGTATATAAAAATAGGCCAAGGGTCACTGGTTGCCTCAGACTAATGTTTTACATAAGTAATACATTACGGTACATAGTATTTTACTGGTCATGTAACATAAATGATAACATCTAAATTAACAAATTGAAAAAGATTTCCACCTTGACAGCCTTTAACAGCCTTTGATCGTGGAAGTATTTTTGAGTAAGTATTTTGTATTTTGAAAACTAAAATTAACCTTTTGAGATTGTAGCTAATAACAGCCTATTTAAACACAACTAGGCCTACATGCTGGATTATGCATTATGCTATCTGAAACAGCCCTACACTCACATTTCGAGGCCTGATGGAGACTCTTTCATGGTCCATGTTCATTCCGGGAACAATGACGCTCATCTTCCGAGGCCCCTTGAACCCTAAAACATTAGTTTCCTGCGGAACAGAACACAAACATCCGAATTAGTCACCATGTTTATATACATGTGCCCCAATCTACTCACTGAAGAGAAATTCTTAGAAATCATTCATCTACACTAGCATTTTATTTCCTGTTTTTCCATCATCAGTGGTATTGCTATGCAAAAAAACAGCCAGCAGAGGTCAGGCTTGGCTCATCGTTGCTTGTGGCTCTGAAATGCAGGGCCCTCAGGGCTGGGTGCTGGCTCTGTGCTGGCCATTGACCGAGATCATGCTAACAAACTCACGTAGCAGATTGCGGCAAGCTCCTGTCGTAGATTCCCTGCTTCTAGGCTGGAGGTGGTCTTGACTGGGTTTACACCGCTGTCATATACCGTAAACTTGGTACCCATAAGGTTTGATCTGTGGGGATGACATTGTACTTACTGATGAAGTTCTTACAATGAAGTTTTCAGCGTGTCACAGCAAAGGAATGAAGCTCCCAAAGACTGTCAAGAATATGTTCAGCCCACATTTCACACCAAAATCAAAAGAAGAAAAATAATACAAATTAAAGCTTTTTTTTTTTTGTACTAATAAGAATTATGGAATAGTAACATATGCAAAATCAAAGATGTATGTTTTTAACCAGCTGTAATGAGACTCAGACATTAGAACGCACACAGTGGCTTTCTCCTCATATGAATGAGGACACTCCTGCACAACAGCAATGAACATAATTACAGTTTTAAATAGGTTCACACAGACTCATTAAAGATCCCTCTTGAATGTTTAGACAGAGACAGATGTCTCTTGTCTCTAAAAAACAGCATAGTTTAGTATACGCTACCTTATGAATCACACGACACAATGAAACATCTTTAAATCTACCTCAGTTTGCCAATAAAGCTCTCGCCGCCCCGTGATAGGTCAGTAGGGTCGATGGAGATGAGGTAATTGGATGTTTTGCTCTTCTTTCTCTTCCTCCCAGCTAAAAGGAAAACCTAATGTATAACAGAATTTAATTGGACACCGAAACAGCAGCACAAAACTGACATCAAAAACATCTGATAGAGATTGAGACATAAACAAACAAACAATCAGAGACAGCGTTTCCATATATTGTTTTGAGAAATGACAACCAACTATGAAACACATACAGATACATATACATATAGGGAAGTTGGCTATATGTATTATTCTATTAGGTAAATAAGATGGCTATAACACATGGCTTTTAACATATGATTTATGATTTTGTCCTGATGTTTTTAGGATAAGCATTTGCCAAGCGCAGCAATATTATGTTAAGTTGTCATTTAGCTCTCCCTTCGGGCTAAATATGGTTCCTTTCATCAGAATCAATCATTTCAAGCCCTTTGACAAATTGGAGGAATGGAGTGTCACTGATTGGGCTTGATTGCTGGTGCTAAACAATGATGACTTCCTGGAAAACATGGAAATAATCATGGTTTCGGTGTGTCTGACCTTCTTGCCATCCTCTTTCTCCAGATGGAGGTAGTAGGTGGGGTACATCCCCCTGTCCATGCCCTTCTTATCCCGTGTGATCCTGCATTTCACAGCCACTCCTTGAGGTGCAGGTCTGAGAGTGAACTCCTCCAGGTCATCTACGTCGATGGATGGTTCATTGGCCAATGGGCTGGAAGCTGAGGTTGCCTCCTGTCATTGATTAGGCAGATACAGATCAATCCCAGTCAATTATAAATTTACGTTAAAAGAAGTGTACAAAATGTAATATATATATATATATATATATATATATATATAAATCAAAAAGTATGAGACATGAGAAAAAAAGCTGATTTTATTTAATAATAAATAAATAAAGATCTGAACACCCACTGAAAAAGAAGAAAATTGTTATATTTAAACCTTGAAAACAACAAGAACAACAACAAATTGTGAGAAAAAAAAAATGTGTGAAATGAACTCAATTGCACGGATTACATTATATAAGCATTTTCACTAGTGCACTCATTGCTTGACATTTAGACCCCAGTGTAAATTAATCAAATGTCCCTGTGGTCTGAAATGTAAGCAGCTGGATTAAAACTGAAATGTTAAAGAGCAACAAAGCAACCCAGTGATGTTATTAGGTTCAAGCCCAAGAGACATGGATGAGCCACTACACAACCAAATAAATAACAGCCAAATTTAGACTCCATGAAATTAGTTTACTGGAAGAACTTGGATAACAGACAAAACACATGCACAAAAAAAAAAAAAAAAAAAAAAATATATATATATATATATGTTTTAGGTAAATATGCATGTAATATGCACAAGTGAATAATATGAGATAAGGATGCTGTAAGTGGTCACCATTTCTTTAAAGTTTACAGATTTTAGTTTAATGTTTTTCTGCAGTGTGACAAATAAATACAATTTAAAAAATCTCCATGTAGTCTCTCATATATTACGGTCACAATGCATAACACTACAGGAATTCTCCCAATTTGACTTATCTACTAATACATTTTTCTTAGTAATAGATTTTTTTCTACAAAACACTGTACATTGTGATCACCAGTGAAACAGTGGTAAGAGCAGGGGTTTCATACAGGCATGGTTTCCATCAAGTTATTTTAAGAAAGTAATCATTTCTCCGTTGCCATAGGAAACAACAGGACTCTGACCCTCTGTTTTCAGCATTGCAGGGTTTGTGCCAAGATAGACACAAGAGAATACATCCTAGCATGACAATACACAGACTGCTTGTGTCAGCATTGTACATGTAACATAAATGGACACAGAGGAGTTCACATTTGGAGCCAACACACATATACTGCTCAAAATAGCAGGCAAGCTTCAGTTTAGACAGCAAATGACAAGGAATGACCTTCACTATGCAAAAGTGCAGTTGGGGAATCAACAAAAATGATATAAATTTGGTCAGCAATGCATTATATACTCTGGGTGTGGTGGTCAAGTCAGAATCTTATTGGTACTGAACTGCATCTAATCCACAGATTAAAAAAGTTTTCCAAACTTTTTTGCAGGCCAAGGAACCCTTGGTGTACAGAGTGACAGAACAATGACCCTCTAGTACATACTGTAAAAAGAGTTTTATATATTAAGCATGACCTATCATAACTTGTATATAGTACCATACTAACGCATTTCCATACATTATGATGCTTAAAATAATCATTTGAATCCATATTGAATCATATCTGTACAGGTATTCAAAGTCATATGTACTATATAACAATTTAATTTTAAAGCATTTTAAAGGATTAACTTCTTTTAAAAAAATCTAATGTTGGAGGGACATTGAAACGGTTTTCTGACTTCCACCTTCTTAATTTTAGCTGTAGGTCAAATTAACTCTCTCTTTTTTTTTTTTTTTACTATTTACTACTATTTTTATATAATGCATACTTTGAAGTGCAAAAACCACCCCCCCCCCCAACAAAAAAAAGACAAAATACACTATATTCAAAAGATCAAGGCTTTTTATTTATTTGACCAAATCAATAAAATTGTGAAAACTCATTACAATTAAATATAATTGTTTTCTTTTTTTAATGCATTTTAAATGTAATTTATTCCTGTGATGGTAAAGCAGAATTTTCAGCAGCTATTACTCCAGTATTCAATGCCTTTGAATTTCTTCAAAAAAAAAAAAAAAATTATGACACCAAACTTTTGATTGGGATATTAAATATTTATCTTCAGTCTCCTCTTAGTAATGAAAAGGTAATTATGGTAACCATTATTAACAGTCTACCTTGCTGGACTTTTTGCTGGTGGCAGATCCAGGTCTTGTGTTGCTGTTGAGCTGAGATGAACTTGAGCTGACCAAATCATCTTCATCCTCTTCTTCATCAAAGTTCATGCTACTGGAGATTCCTTTGAACAAGAAAAAATATTGAGGAGCTAATCAAATAGTGTGTCAAAAGCAGAAAATGAGGAGAGAACAGCAGCAGGCATTAAGCAAACATGGAGGCATTATGCAGTGCAAATAACTGCACTCTGATGCCAAAAGAGCATTAGACACAAAACAAACGGAGTACATTAGGATAAAAAAAAAAACACCACTCCTAGTCAGTTCTATAAATTAGCAGAAAAAGGGAAAATTATATTAAGACAAAATTATTGTCCATAGTCCAGATCCAATCATACCGGTTTTAATAATAATTCATGCAGACAGTAAAGACATGATTTAATCCAAATATGTCACAGAAGGAGGAGAGAGAGGCAGACACTGAATCTAAGTGATATAGCATGTAAGAAGATCTCAAAGTGTTTGTCACCAGATGATGTTATTATAGGAACATGACGTTGTGTTGCATGTTAGAAGATCGGTGATACTGAAGAACAATCTACAAATCTACATGTCTCAATCATCAAAATGGTAGCGTTCTCGCCATCTGTCTCTCTCTCCGCTCTTGTTTGCATTACCCTGAGGACTATCGCTGGTGTACCTTTCTTCAGCATGGTGACCCGTAGGTCCTGTTTGCCCTGTGACTGTGTGTTGCCCACTGCCTCACCCTGGCCCTCTGCCTCACTCTCCAGGGCAGGTGAGTGGCCCACTGTCAGGATCTGAATCTGGTTGCCCAGCTCCTGACCCTCATCCTGGAAGGCAGCGGGCCCATCAATTCCTGTGGTACCACCACAACACAGTAACACTGTTAACTCCACTATATCAACCAACCTGTATCAACTTTGGTATCACACAAATGATGGCATTCATGGAAATATGGAGACAGACATTTAAATCATAATGCGTGAATGACTTCCTCTGCAGTATTAGAGTCTAATTGATGGTCCTTTGTCACACAAACACTACCGGATTATTTAGATTTTTTAAAATGCTTTTTAAAAGTTTCTTATGCTCATCAAGGCTTTAAAAACAGTAATATAGTGTAAATATTTTAAAAATAATTTTATTCCTGTGATGACAAGTCATTAGTCCAGTCTTTCAGAAATCATTCTAATATGCTGATTTTTTTGATGATTTGCTAAGTTATTATCAATGTTGAACACAGCTTTAGCTGCTTAATATTTTCGTGGAAATGAAACACATTTTTTCAGGATTCTTTAATAAATAGCACGATTAAAAGAAGAGCATTAATTTGAAATATAAATCTTTGGTCTTTACTGTCAATTTTGATTCATTTGATCGGAATAAAACTATTTATTTCTTTTCCCTTTTTTTTTTAAAGAAATCAACATATTAGAAGGAATTTTAAAGTATCATGTGACACTAAAGAGTGGAATAATGGCTGTTGATGAATCAGCTTTGCTACCACAGTAATAAATTACACTTTAAAATATATTCAAATTGAATATTTTTTAATTGTAAAAATATTTCAAATTATTGCTATTGATATAAATTATTAATATTACCATTACAATATAACAATATTATTATTTATTTTGATCAAAGACAGCCTTGGTAAGCGTAAGAGACTTATTTTAATAACACACAAAAAAAATCTTAATTATTCCAAACTTTTGGCTGGTAGTGTATGCAATATATAACCTTCTCAATTAGCTTTTCATGTGCTGATGCTTTTAAGTGCCATTGGGGTTTCAAGAATTGTCTATTAATAGATGCTCTTATGTCAGCCTGGATTCTATATTTCACCCAATAGTCACTATTAGTGAAAGAACATGTTGTCCCAGTCAAGCACAGCTACATGCAACCGTCCAGATTATAGCTACCATCTTACCATGCATCCAACCAGGCCATATCAAGTCATTATAGCTACTGAGACCCTTCTTTCCCCCTCCAGGGATTCGTCTGCTGAACAATGTCAGAGAATAAGCTCTGACTAGATGTCTGAGAGGCATTAGTGCTTGTGATTGCAGAATAATCAGTATTGCATTTAAACGCTGGGCCTCCCTAACAAGGTAAGTAATGATCAGAGAAAAAGCCAGGGAGACAGACAATATTGATTAATCAAGAATAAAATGAACAAGATGCTAGCATCAGCTTATTCTTTCACAGCTTTGGGTCGAGAAACAAATCTATGATTTGAAATCATCATTTGTGAGTCATAGATCTGTTTGTGCAGGTTATTCTGCAAATAAAGCACCATGACCTGTGTCAAGGGCTGCTACACGATTGTGGGGGAGATGATTTTCTCAGAAGACGACTAGCAGCACCATAATAAAAGAGCAACAGGTGACTAAATAGCTCTGTTCAGACAACCTTTTTTTATTATTATATTTTTAAAGCATATCTGGCTCAATTCCTTTCAGTTTTTTGCAGTCTTTTTCTTCTTTCTAACCACATCAATACCCGTTTCCAGATAAATGTTGTGTATGTCAAATCTACTTTGTAAAACTAAAGAAAGCGGTCTTCAAACCTAGATTGGTAAAGTTAAAACTACCAAAAATGTTATGTTTACAGGAAGTGCTTACAGTAGGTTCACTTCTCACAAAATAGAGTCCTAGAACCCAGAAATAAATTTTAATCTTTGAACTTCCAGTTCCATTGTCCTGAAGTTAATACATGGGTTTTTAGTTAAATGCCTGGAATAAGGTCTGAGGCTAACACTTGCTTTACACATTTTATTCAAGATAACACCACCAGTGATTTTTTTTTAAGTATTTACTTGTCTTGAGAAAGGAGGTTGCAAACAAGTGGATAATTGGGACTACAGAGGTTGGTGGAGACATTAATGTGATCATCCAGAACAGGAAAACTACTTGCTTAGATCTTACTTAGAACTACGTACTTATAAAATCTAATAATAACTAGTTTGCTTTTAAATGCACAGACTCATTGTGTTTACAGTATATTCAAGGTCTTGTGAGCCATTCTAAATCAAACTTGTAGATTTTAAATAAATACTGAAAGAGAATCATAGTGGGTGATGCTGAACATTGACTTCTGGTCATTGTATGTAGACTTCAAAATTCATAAAAGTTGTGGTCATTTGTGGAGATTATCTTGATAAACAAAATGTTTAAGAATTATAAACTTTTTTCGGTCAAAGATTATTTTACGCAGTGATCAAAAGGAAATGGAAAATCCTATTGGCTTTTTGACAATGGCTAATTCCAGGTTTCTGGGTTGGTCTACGAAAGTATGCCATCCCTGCAGCACTTTATTATTGTACTGTAAAGCAACACCTTCAGCATATGAAAATCCAAATTCTCCCTTGTGTGTCATACTGGTGCTGAAGTTGAGCTAAAAGCATCACCGCTTGATGGATTGAGCCCCTGCGCCTATTTGTCTATTTCATGAAAGTTTGTGTCTTGTATTGATGAAGGCTGCAGTAGGTCATCTCAGCACTGCTCTTGGCAGGCAGACAGTGGCTGCTCTTATAAGGAGTATTAGAAGGGATTTTGTTTTTTTCTTGAAAAAATATTGGCAGTAGAACAGCAGTTTGATTCCTCTCCAGGGGTGCGATCATTAATGCCATGTGCCACGCTGTCATTGACAGAGAAAGCAGTGAAAATCCTCAACACACTCTCAAAGGGAAATGGATTTAGATGAGGGGAAATTAAACACAAAAACAGTACAGAGAACAGGAAGACATGATAAGATTGTTTATAGCTGTGGAAATTAAAACAAACACACCACGTGAGAGATGGCAGATTACAATAGCTGATGTTTGACTGGAACTATGTGCTTTTTATTGGTTAACTTTTTTCCAATTTGCAAGCAAATTAACTATGTTCTAAACCTGTATGACTTTTTTTCTTCTGATGAACACAAAAGAACATACATAGAGGAATAATAAGTTTCAAACTAGTAACAAAACAATCACAGAGCTTCCCCCTTCTATAATGACAGATTCTACCAAACCCTTAGATAAAAAGCAAATGCTTGATAGTTTTAGTAGTCATTTTATTGCATCAGGGTTGTTGTTTTTTTAAGCAAATAATTATAGAAATTTGAACAGAATTTGTTAAAGCTGAACATAATCAATGGACAAGAGAGTTTGATTTTCAACAAATTACTATCTCCAATCATCGTTCTGCTTTAAAATAATTGTATGTGAATAAATCGCAAGGTCCAGATTAGGGCTGCAACTAACGATTATTTTGATAATCGATTAATCTGTCGATTATTTTTACGATTAATCGATTAATCGGTTTATGTACTTATATTTTAGTTTTTTCCATTTTTCCCCCAAGTAAATTATTAATAAATGGCCTTTATCATTCAGCATAGATTTAAGAGATTTTAACCATTTTGCACTGTCATATCCTCATCAAAAATATACCTGGAGTTGTTTTATTGTGTTAGTAATCCTTTGTCGAACTCTTCTGCAATCAGAACACTGACCCATACTCTAGCAAATTTCACAAGATTTCAAATAATGTTTTCACCATGGCAGTCCTTAGACCTCCTAAAGTAGTTTAACATCCTGAACAAAGCTTATTAAGGAATCTTTCCGAACATATTTTCACGAAGAATAAGGATAAAACAGAATAAAGTTGCAGTACATTGTATTTTATTATTTACTGGGAAAAAGCTTTATAGCTTTTGCTGTGAAATTGTAAACAATCCTTCAAAAAAAGTGCCAATGGCATGAAACCTGAATGGAACTCACAATTTAAAGTAAAATCCATCAGAAGGTTGTCCAGAAAAAAAAATAGGACACACACAAAAAACCTGCTGTGTGAAAAAGAGCAGTGAATAATACTTAGAAAAAAAGTGCATTTCAAATATCTACATTTACCTCTCTCATTCAGTCATAATTAGGCTGCACGACTGAATTTTGAACTGTTAAACGACAAACTGATCACAGAACATGTTTGTAAAGCTTTAAATGTTAACTGTTAAAAAGCAATGTTATCAGCTTTTATGACTAAACATTTGCAAACAACATTGTACTGGAGAATCTGCACAAATGAAAGTCTTAGGGGCCGTTCACAAATCGCGCCTAAAAATGCGTGGAAAACGCTAGGCGCACCGCTTTCTCCTTCTTTCCAAAGCGCTCGTGCAGAAGCGCCCCTGAGGCGTCTGCCTTTGCTAAGCAACCATGACGTGCTCTCTCCTTGAAGACGTGGAAATTTCAGCAAAGGATAAATGGATTTGCAGCTCAAAAAATCGCTTGCAGTTGCTCTGCTACTAAATTTATTTCAAAATGGAAATCCATATACAACTATGATCAGCTGTTCCTTTCATCTTGACTGAGCTTTTAACGTTGTTACGGGAAAGGATGAAGCTGATTGGTTAGTTCTTGTCACATGACCCGCGGTGCGGTTGCTGCATTCTGAAAAGTTGAGATCTTTTTAACTCGATGCGGTGCGGTGTTGGAAATAACGAACTTGAGCGCGCAAAAGACGCGATATGTGAACGTCCCCTTAAACAGTGCAGTAGTGCAGGTTACTCTTCTTTTTTTAAAGGCTCAATGTAAAGTACTCCCACATCACGCTGAATGCTGCAGACATAGACATCATATGATGTCTATGGCTGCAGAGACGCTGTTCGGGAAGCACGTGACATAAAACAAGGCCAGCTATTGGCTATTCGCTACTTCTCCTGTTGTACTGGCTGAGTAAAACCTCCGGTGGCTCATTACTGCCACACTTTGGTCACCGCAGATTTGAAATATGCACGAAATGAGCCGCTTACGGCATATAAAAGTTATTTAGCAACGAATCGATGACTAAATTAGTTGACAACTATTTTAATAATCGATTAAATCGATTCGTTGTTTCAGCTCTAGTCCAGATCATGTTTCTCCGTTGTTTTTAAAACTAGCGGCTGATTTTATTTATCTTTCGCTGACAAATCTGTTAAATTTTTCATTAACTAATACAATCCCTAAGATCTGGGAATCAGTATTTGTAGTTCCCCTGTCAAAAGGGGTTGATGCTTCTTTAATGGATAACTATAGACCCTCATCTAAGCTCCCGATGTAGAACCCAATGTGTGCAGATGGAAAGTGTTTAGTCAGATCCTCTGGAGGTTGTAAAGGGAGTCACAAAAATTTGTGCCCGAACCCGAAAGAGACCCGTAATGTGCTACACCGAACCGACCCAGACCCGTCTAATATTTCAAAAGCTGGACCCGGACCCGTGTAGATCAGAGAAATGCCTACCCGGAACCGACCCGGACCCGTATTTGAAATCTGGACCCGAACCCGCCGGGAAGACACAGACCCGACTTGACCCGCCTGTCACATATTCCACCATAAATTGCTATTACAAGTCATTTAACCTGTTGCGAAAAATACAGCTTTTTTTCTTACCTAATTTAAAGAGCCGTAGTCTCTCTTCCTTGTACCTGACTGCCTGTGATGCATTACAATCCTCAGACAAGAAAGTTATTCATGTTATTCCTCTCGTTATTCCAAGTCCAAGCTGAATCCACTAATTATTTCAGCTTCAAAAGTCCGCTTGATGTCACGGTGACGGATGACAAATGCTACTGTGCACATGTACATTCTGACTCGAGTTAATTCGCATAATAACTTCGACTGTTTGCCTTTTGAACTATAATGCAATGCCATGGCCCCTGACGTTATTTATTTGCTATCATCTGATCTCTGTGCTCTCTGCTCTGCATCGAGTCTGAATCTGACCACTAAAACTTTAAGATTAAACGGTTCACTTATAATAATATAAAAATAGGAGAAAATGTAAAACGCGGTTTGGCGGTTGAAGTCTGCAAGCATTAATACCGTGCGTGCACTTGTATTAACTCTGAGTCTGCGCGCTCTGCTTCTAAAAGCAGAGGGAGAGAGAGAGAGAGAGAGATCTTTTTTTTTGGCTCACTCTTTTCTTTTCCTAATTTTACAAGTTGCAAGTTACAAAAAACACAAGCAGTCTTTGATCACGGCCGGGTGTTCTCCGAGTCCGATGACTCCGATCGCACAGGTATTACACACAATGTTAAACAGACCCGGGACCCGAGGTAATAGATTCGGACCCGACCCGGACCCGGCTGATCATTTAAAATATACACACGAACCTGTACGGGTCCTGGGTCGATGGGTCTCGGTTGCACTGTGAAGACCTCTACCTGGGAGTCAGCCAGCCTGAACTCTAGGCACGAATCGTCGACCGAAAAAGCATGCTCCAACCTGGACTTTGAGGGTGGAGGGAGACAGCCTTCGCTCCAGCCTTTGCTGCAGAAAGGACAGCACGACCGCAATCGGACATCTTCGGGGGTCTTCTCGGCGAGAAGAACACCACTCGACAAACAGGTTCCACTTCAAGGCGTAAGCGTGTCTCATAGACGGTGCTCTTGCCGAAGTGATGGTGTTTGCTACCTCTTGGGGTAGGTCACCTATAACCTCCGCTTCCCGTCCAGGGACCAGATATGGAGTTTCCAAAGGTCTGGACGCGGGTGCCAAATGGTGTCCCATCTCTGAGTCAGTAGATCCTTCGTCAGAGGAATTGGCCAAGGAGGGACTGTCGCAAGGAGCACTAGTTCGGGGAACCAGGTCCGCGTGGGCCAATACGGCGCTACTAGCAAGACTTGCTCCTTGTCCTCCCGGACTTTGCACAGTGTCTCACTGGGGGAAACGCATACTTGCGTAGGTCCCGCAGCCAGCTGTGTGCCAGTACGTCCATGCCGAGAGTTCCCTCGGTCAGGGAGTAGAACAACTGGCAGTGAGAGGTCTCTGGAGAAGCAAACAGGTCTACCTGAGCGGCTCTGAACCGCCTCCAAATCAGCTGGACCATCAGGGGATGGAGTCGCCATTCTCCCGGGAGCATTGCTCGAGACAGCTCGTCGGCTGTACGACTGAGCAGGCCTGGAATGTGAACGGCACGAAGTGACCTCAGAACCTTCTGACTCCAAAGGAGGAGGTGGCGGGCAAGTTGCGACATGCGACGAGAGTGCAGACCACCTTGTCGGTTGATGTACGCAACAGTCGCAGTGTTTTCCATTCGGACCAGCACATGCTTGCCTCGTAAGAGACCTTTGAGACGGTTCAAGGCAAGGTGCGCTGCTAACAACTCTAGGCAATTGATGTTCCACTGCAGCTGCGGGCCCGTCCAAACCCCTGAGACTGCATGCCCGTGGTACGTGGCCCCCCAGTCGGTGGTGGAGGCATCCGTGTAAACCACAGCATGCCTGGAGATCTGCTCCAGGGGCACCCCTGCCCAGAGAAATGCAAGATCTGACCACGGAGTGAGGGTTTGGCAACAGGCCAGTGTAACATGGAACCGGTGAGTGCCATGCTTCCACGCCCACCTCGGGACTCGGCCATAAAGCCAGTGCTGGAGCGGTCTCATATGTAATAGGCCGAGCGATGTAAGTGCCGCTGTATGCCCCAGGAGCCTCTGAAAGAGTTTCAGTGGGACCGCTGTCCTGCACTTGAAAGTATTCAAGCAGGCTAGCACCGACCGCGCACGTTCCTCTGTGAGGCGTGCACAGAACGAGCCCCAGATCGCGGCAACGGGACTCTGCCCCCATGAAGGTAGAGGAGCCTGGTTCGCAGCTCCGAGATGGTCATATTCCCGCAGTGAGAACATGACTCATCCACAAAAGCCACCTCAGCGTGCTCGACACCCAGACACGTGAGGCAGCGATCGTGACCATCACCCGTTGCCAGGTAACGACCGCACCCAGAAACGCACGGATGAAACGCAATCCACTCGACACAGGAACGACCGCCGCTGAAGCGCCGTCTCGCCAACACACGAAGCTTCCGAGAGCGTGCTGAACTCGTAGTGCACAGCAGACAGAGTTGAGCAGAGCGATATTAACGCTCGGCTCCGAAGCGAAAAGCTGGAATGCATTGCACCTGCTGCCTTCTTATACTCACGCAGTGATCAGTGGCAGCTGGATGCAATAATTGCATGCCAATGTGCATTGGCTCGTTTAGTTTACCCTCGAAGTAGATTGGTCTATCGAAGCGATATCCCTTATTCGTTGGTCACTGACGTGGCGTCGAGAGTGACCGACTGAATGGGAACTCTAGACTTCTCAGGGGAGCCAAGTTAATTCGATGTCAGAGTAAATATACCTGGGTATTATTATTGATAACACATTACATTAAGTTACATTACAAGGTTTTATTGTAGAAATAAGTTGTGCTTTTCATTCAGTGGGAGGAAGAAATTAGGGTAACACTTTCTATGAAGCCTGTATTTATAATACATTATAAGGGTATTCTTAAGGCATTATAATGCATTATAAAAAAATAAAAAAATGTATAATATATCATAAAAAAAATATAATACATCATAATACTAACGTATTTGTGGTTTAAGAGTATGATTATTTATAAAACACAATAAACACCATATTAAATCTACTTAATTTATAGTATAATGGGCTGTACCATATCTTGACATTGTTTATTTAAGATCTGCGCAGTATCTTGCTACAGCTTGTGAGTGGTTAGATGTTGAGTATTATTTTAGTGTTTCCTGTGGAGCTAATGTTAATTAATTGATGTGAGCGTAATACTACAACTGAAAAAATGCAATGTTTTATATGGTTACATTTATACATTTTTTTGATGGTCCCTTAATCAATCGACTATAAGCAACTTTGCAACTACATGCCAACTCTCATTAAAGTATTAGTATGCTCGAATGGTCAAATCTAGTGTAGCAGAATAAGTTGATGTACTTGCAAAGAAACTTAAATTCAGTTTATCTGTTTGTTGACTATCAAAATAAAGTATTAGCATATATTTACAGTAGCAGACATACTAATACTCTAATGACCGGTAGTTGATATGTAGTTGCAGAGTTACTTATCAACAGCTGTCTAAAGGGTACCATCAAAATAATCAAACCGATATTACAATAAAAATAGTTCAAAGCAAACGTGTCATATTACATACACATTCATCTGATCTGATATCTGATCTTATGGCTGTTTGAGAGTATTGTTATTATTATTACTACTTATAAGTGGTCTTTGACTGCTTTAAGTAACATAAGAAAAATGGCAAGATACGAGACTTATAATACATTATAACTATGAGAAATATAATCCATTGTAAAAGTCGATGCAACATGTTCATTGTGCTGTACATCATCATACTCTTAAAAGCTATAACCACAAATAAGTAAACATTATAATATATTACAACTGTTCTTATGAATATTCATGAGATGATTCAACATATAAGGTTTTTATTTATATTGCATTATGCATTCATTATAATGCCTTAAGAATACCGTTATAATGTATTATAAATACAGGCTTTATAGAAAGTGTAACTGAAATTAGTGTCCGTTTTTTTTTTACCATTTTTCAATTGTGGGGACAAAGTGTATCAGCATGCTCCCTCTTATCTTCATGCCTCCTTGGATGCTTTGTGCCGTGGTGCTTTGAGATTTATAACTGATTGTTAACTTTCCAACACATTATTTTAAGCCACATTGAGTTGTTTGCCATTTTATCTCTGCTGTTTTATTCAAAAGATTTTGTCTGACAATTATTCATTACATTCTCAATCAAATTATAATCTTTGTGTGACCCTTGTCAAAACTGAGCTTGGTAAAACTTCCTTTAAATATGCCACCACTTAAGATTGGAATCTTCTCCAAAAGGAGACTTATTTTTACTTTATAATCTAGAGAGTGGTGTGTGATTGTTTTAATTGGTTATACAGTATGTTTTATGTCGGTTTAGGTATTGTATGTTGTGAGTTTGTTGTTTATTTGTTTACACAAACTTGGCTGCCTATCTTGGCCACAACACTCCTGTAAAAGAGATTTTAATCTCAGTGAGTCTTTTCCTTGTTAAATAAAGGTAATAAATAAATATTTTAAAATTGAATTGGATCCAAACAGCATTGGACTCCATTGACTTTCATTGTATGGGGAAAGAGAGAGCGAGACAGAGAGAGGGAGAGAGGGAGAGAGAGAGAGAGAGAGAGAGAGAGAGAGAGAGAGAGAGAGAAATTTTCCAAAAATCAACAATCAACAATTAAGCAATGTAAAAAAAATATAAAAAATGCTAACTGACATTGCTGTCTTGCATGGCATGGACACATATACTTTATGTGCATGGCAACAAGGCAGTTTTGAAATCAATGTGAAAACTCCAGAAAAAAAACACTACAGTTTAAATACTTTGAAAGAAGTCTCTTATGGTCAACAAGGATGCATTTACAGTGGAGAAAATATTTATTTGATCCCCTGCTGATTTTGTAAGTTTGCCCACTTACAAAGAAATTAAGGGTCTGTCATTTTCATGGTACATTTATTTTAACGTATAGAGACAGAATACCAACAAAAATAAAAATCCAGAAAAACCTTCCTATAAAGGTTAGAAATTGATTTGCATCAATAACAAGCTCCTCTCGTGTAGTTTGGGGCTGTAGATCATTCACGGAGCTCAAGACAGAGGCCGATTGATGGTTCTTTTGTATTTCTTCCATTTCCAAATTATTTCCAAATAATCACACCAACAGTTGTCTCCGTCTCACCAAGCTTCTTGCTGATTGTCTTGTAGCTGATTCCAGCCTTGTGCAGCTCTACAATCTTGTTTCTGACATCCTTTGACAGCTCTCTGGTCTTACCCATGGTGGTGGGAGAGGTTGGAATGGAAGATACAGATTGTGTGGACAGATGTCTTGTACACCTAACGAGCTGAGATAAGTAGTAACTTCTTAAAGTGGCAGGACTAATCTGTGTTCCACATAGATGCATAACTTATTTCACTTACTAAAATGCAAATCAAATTCTAACCTTCATATAATGTGTTTTTCCTGGATTTTTTTGGTTGATATTCTGTTCTATAAATAAATCCGTTAAAATAAAGCTACCATAAAAATTACAGACCATTACTTTCTTTGTAAGAGAAATGGCAAACTTACAAAATCAACAGGGGATCAAATCAATATTTTCCCTATTTGATCAAAAATAGAGTAAAAATTCTACTTAAAAAAATTGTTACAATTTAAAATATGGTTTTACTATTTTATTATATTTTAACATGCAATTTATTCCTGTAAGTGCAATGCTTAATTTTCAGTAGAGATTATTCCAGTCTTCAGTGTCACAGAAAGTATTTGAATATACTAATTTGGTGCTCAGGAAACATTTCAATGTAATTTCATGAAATCAATAATAATTAATATTAATAATGCTGCTTAATATTTTCGTTGAAATCATGAAAACATGACTTTTTATGATTCTTTGATAAACAAAGTTCAAAAGAACAGCATTTATATGAAATATATATATATATATTTGTAACACTGTAGTATTTACTGTCACTTTTGATCAAATTAATGTTCTTGCTAAATAATAATAATAATAATAATAATAAAAACTTAAATAAATAAATCAATATTACTGATCCTGAACTTTTGGACAGTAGTGTACATTCATAAAGGAACAAACACAATTTTTTTTGTGTTTTTGCATGTTGTTGTGATGCATATGAACATCCTCAATCTTTGTAACGCTAATAATGATACAAACTTAATCACTGGATGGCACAAATGTCCTTTACACATACAGATAAACACACACACACAGTTTTTCATGCACATGCTGGGCCTGATGGTTAACAGGCTGCTCAGCTGACCTTTGTGCTTGCCCTTTTTCTCCTTCTTGGCACTGCCAGTCTGAGGAGTGGAGGTAGGCGGTTTGGTTTTTTTAACCGAGCGAGGGGCCTGAACCTCTGCTATGGCTTTAACTTCTTCCTGTTCGGCTTCTTGTACTAAACGAGGAGGTGCAGGATGAGCCAGCAGGAGCAGAGAAGAAGTGCAAGAGAATACAAAAGGGGGGGGGGGTAAAGAAATGTGTTAAAGTATATGAGGAGAAGAAAGAGAGTTAACAAAGACACAAAGCATAAACAAAGCTTACACACAGAAGACAGCTGCAAGCACAAAAAGGAATAATAAGAAAAATAACAAAAGTATTCCACTGCTACCATACACCCCTGGATGTAATTTTAATTTAAGGGGATTCAGTGGCTGTCAGAACAACCATGACATCAAAGCTTTAAGACACAATTCATTCCCTCTCACAGTCTGCGTCTTTTAACTGTCCTTCAAGGCCGTGAACTGCTGTGCTTCCTGCAAGCAACAGATCTGGGAGGATTGCACTCATAAAAGTGCATATTACTGTCAGTTTGAAACTTGTCAATAGCTACAGTACATCACTACCACTGAAAGACATAAAGAGAGAAAGGTGATCAATGGTTTAGTTATGGAAAGAAACTACAGAGACACTGACTTGCTATTTTTGAAAATAGAGAGTGATGCAGTGTTAAACAATGAAGTTACGTTTTGTTACTTAAGCTTTGAGAGACTGAAGGCATCAGTTCACAGGTGAGTAAAAGCTTCTCTGTTCAGACTCTGTATCTGCCTCAATTTCTGCATAAATGTGCAATGAAACCCTTAAACGTTGTTGTGGACATTTAAATTATAGGGCCTAATAATTACTGAAGCTTAATAAGTGAAATAAAATCCACAATTAAAACACAATCATGTAAAGTATTGTTAAAGCAAACTCTGAAGGAAGGTGTCATTTTCTCCAAGAATATAGCTATAAAGTGTGAGAAAGTTCATTAAATCATTAAATTTGAAATTATATTATAAAATTTAAGGTCTGTTTGCATTTCCTATGCACTGTGTCTCATTCACACAAATAATTTATAATTATCAGACCAAACCTGGTAATTACAGAAAGGCCTGTAATTGAGCTTTCATGGAAATGGATGTGACAAAATTATGGCATTTTAATCAATTTCAGATTTTTATTTAGAATTTCATTGATCCTTTTATGCAATTACATTGCTTCTGCAATTCAGATTTTTGTGTAAATGCATTTACTGTATGGCGCGTTGTGCAGCAAAATATTCTGTGAAAATGCATCTTATGAGGTGCCACTTCATATCATCCAATAGGGCTGACAAACACAAATGTACAAAGAAGAAAATAATATGCACAGCATAATCATACAGTTTCAATTCACTGAAGCTCATGCTGGATGAGCGCCAAAGACTCTTTGATGAGACAGCACAACACTGAGGGAAACACTGTAAATTATTCATAATACTGTATACAGTATACAATACAGTATGCACTAACAGTCCCACAGTACAGGTGTCAAATCATCAGCTGTCAAGTCAAATCATCAACTGAATGATGATTTACAGGAATGTTCTGGTTTCAATACCAGTTAAACTCTATTGATAGAATGTGTGGCATCATGAAAACTGAAAAAAAAAAATGTAACATGTCCCTCAGCTTGTAAAAAGAACTTTAAAAAAAACTCTGCTGATTCTTCATTAGAAGGAGGTCGTAGGATCGGTCACACTGCAGGAATAAGACCCTAAATTTCTGACACAGTCAGAATGTAATCAAATTCATCTCCATGTCATAATAAGCATTCAAAGACTGCTTACAGTATGCACAGCAGTGCTGGTACTGTTAACTAAAACAAAAACTATTAAAAATAGTATCCAATAAATAAAATAAAGGTGAAATAATAATCCTTGACAAATAACTGAAATAAAACAAAAGTTTAAGTTCTCATAAAAATGACAAAAGCCAAAATAAAACTGATAATTAAAAATAAATATATATATATTAGAATTATAAGCTAATTCAAAATATTACACACTACAATAGTATTATATAAATAATACTAAAATAAGACTGGTGTAAAGGACTTTAATATAACAAGATATATAATACAAACAAGGTAGCCATAATGGCAAACAGAAACCTGGCATGATAATGCAGCATGAATGGCTCACAATGTTTGCTCACAAGTCAGCCAAAATGAAGAAAAGGATTCTCAAAGTTCAGAGGAAAGACCCCTGACACTAGAAAATGTTTTAATATAGATGACTGCATTGGTCTGCATTGACATTGTAGGAAGAGTTTATCTAGCACTGAGCAGTCTGGGACAGAGATCAATAGAGTAACTCAAGCCAGTACTGCTGGCAGTGTGAAGAATGGCAGCAATGTTTGCTGAATAATAAGCAAACATGCATTTCCATTTTCAATCATCTGCCTTTGTGAGCCACTCTGTTTGAGCAGCTTGGGTCGATATTAGCATGTCAGCGTAATGACAGCTTGGAATAACGTCTCATGCCCTCAAGAGTGAACGTGACCCTCGAGTCTCTGTGGCATTATGTTTATTTGAAATATTGTGAGAGAGTATTTATTTATGTATTTTTGATATGTGGCTTTGAACTGTATTTTGTACCGTGATAGATGGTGCTGCTGTTGCCGCTGAGGTAGCTCTCCACAAGGGGAGCCTGTTCTTCCGACTGCCGGGTCCTGCGCACTCGAGAGCGCCCGTCCAGATTAGACTGCACCATCAGGGGCTCTTGACGTTTCTTTTTCTGCTTCTGTTCCAATAAAGCTCGCTACAAACACACATTAATAGACACATGTGATATTTAGTGTGCAGTCGCTGTACAGCCAAACATTACATTACATTAGAAGTGTTGGGTAAGTTACTCAAAAAAGTAATAGATTACATTTTACTGATTACTACTTGAAAACTGTCATTTGATTACATTACTGATTACTGCATGTAAAAAGTAATTAGATTACTAATTAATTTACTTTTAAGTTACTTTGAAAATGTATCAAACCTAAAAAAAAAACACTACCAAGTGAAAATTGTAGTTCGTGTAATTTAACATTGACTGAAAAATATTACAAAGGTACAAAAACATCAACTTGACTAATTTAAATTAAACCATTTCTAAAACTTAAAATTCTTAGTATAAACCTGCTAACAATGAAAAATATATCTTTAAATGTGCCTATACAGTGTTTTATATACAACATTGCTTGCTGAGTGTAGGGTATATGTGTATGCTGGCTAAACTGTGTGAGCATTAAAGACAGAAAAAACCTATAATAAACTGAAAAAGGTTCTGATAACATTTCAAAACAAAATTTATGAAATGCTAAAAATGGATCTTGCTTCTTTGTTTACGAAAACGCACCCTGTTTGTTTTCTTTATTTTACAAAAGCACAACATTTTGTTGATGCTGTGAGTGTACACAAATAAAAGAAGACCCTTCCCAGATTCAAATTATGTATAACATATGTATGATCAAAAATGGTGGAGCATTTTAAGTTCTTTTCGCTGTTATCAGGAAAAATGCAAGTGATCGCGCCGGCACCTCCATCGACCCCGCGCAAAACGTGATTTTAAAAGGCATATAATATTTTTTCCCTTAACACTACATTTGTAACACAAGTAACATAATTATATTGACTATATTAACTGTAATCAAATTACACAAATATAAAATGTAATGCATTACATTACTGCATTACCAGTAATGCTGCAATACACAGTTACTGTGTAAGGCGTTATACCCAACTTAATATATGTACATATATGTCTGACATGAAAGAAATTCTAAAATGAAATGTGGGAACAAGTAACAGGCACAAAATATATTTATTTCTGAGAGAACTGCCTCTAGTAGTTGCAGTTTAAATCCCATCTTGCCCGAGAAAAAAAAAAAGGAAAAAAAAGGCCCAAGGCATAACAAAAAGCTGCCCAAAATTACTGCAGTATTACAGCAAGTATTTTTATTGATGAACATTGTTCATTGTACATGGCAAAGTTTCTGTACTTCTGTGTTTCTGCCACAGTTTATTTACATCTTCTGAAGAGAATATTCCAAAAAATAGAGCTAGAGATGAGGACAAGATGCACTGCAAGTTTTAACCTCAGGGATGCATTCCTTTGCAATCTCTCTATATAAATAATATATTTCTATCAATATCAAAAACTTAAATCGCAAAAGGATACTGCTGTGCAACAATGTGAAAAGCATCTGCAGCATTTTCAGAAAACCTAAACAACTGATAAGCTAAAGAAATCTTAATA
This sequence comes from Carassius carassius, assembly GCF_963082965.1. NCBI lineage: Eukaryota > Metazoa > Chordata > Actinopteri > Cypriniformes > Cyprinidae > Carassius > Carassius carassius. The sequence goes on along the minus strand of NC_081756.1, from coordinate 16,753,827 downwards.
ATAAAAATAAACTGAATGCTTGTGTAATTAATTTTGCTATTCTCTATTACTCCTCTTGTAAGTCATAATATTAAAAAATATATGAATAAAACATGGAGTAGTTGCATTTATATGACATAAAAACTTACACCACAAACACAACCATTAAATTGATCAAAGATGACAGTAAAGACAATTATAATGTGCCAAAAGATTTCTATTTCAAATAAATGCTGTTCTTTTTATTTTATTTTTATTATTTTATTTTTTTACATTGTTCCTGTAGCTCAAGTGGTAGAGCATTGTGTTAGCAAGCGCAAGGTTTGGGGTTAGAATCCCAGGCAACACATGTTAGGAGAAAATTGTTAATCTGAATGCAATGTAAATCACTTTGGATAAAAGCGTCTGCTAAATGCATACATTTAAATTTTATTTTGAACATTCTACTCAACACTGAATATTATGCAGCACAACTGGTTTTAAACATTAATAACAAGAAGAAATGTTTCTTTATAAACCAAATCAGCCTATTAAAATGATTTCTGAAGGATCATGTGAAAATGAATACTGGAGAAATGCTTGCTGAAAATTTAGCTTAGCCATAACAGGAATAAATGTAAACTATATTAAAAAAGAAAGTTTCTTCAAATTGTATAAATTCACAATATTACTGATTAACTGTATTTTTAGTCAAATACATGCAGCCTCAATGAGCATAGGAGCATAATGAGCATAATGAAGACATTAAATTCTTCACAAAGTAAAAGCACATTTTAAGCAGTGGTTCTGCTCTCCATCAATGAATGATTTTCATCAATGAAAAGAATAAGTAACAAAGTCAGAAAAAGAAGATGAGCACTGAAATAATGTTTAAACCTTTGAAACATTTTAGCTTCAACAACAATGGAATGGAGCCAAATAAAGAACCACTTGGAGTGCACAGACTGTGTTGCTTCTTCATAAAACTTTAAACGTCCTAGAACTAAAACCAGCCATTACAACATGTCTTCCCTTCACACACGACTGCATGTTCATCCCAGCATGGGTTTCTCCACACAACATTCTTCACTTTCGCAGCAACCTGACATTATGTACAGCTATATCAAAGAGTTCTGGCGGGATCCCAGCGCTGGAGTCTATTAAACATTAAAGGAATCCTTGTGGTTATACAGTAGTGGGCTTGAGACCAATAGCAGTTCTGTCCAGTCAGGCAGAAAAACATCCTCCCCTGTGCTAGCTTGTGGGTGTGCAAATGGAAAATCCTTAAGAGAGAAAGGAACCTATTACCAAGGATTATGCAAGCAGAAACACACCAGAAGCTGCTATGAAATTCCATATATTAAGCCTTTTCTTCATTGTCATTAGTTAACAATACTGATGAATCGATTTTTAATCAATCTTCATTTTGATGAACCAATATCAATTTTCTAAATGACAAAAAATGTTTTCTGAATTAATTCAGTCTTGTATTCATTTTTCTGAAATTCCTATCATATGCTTATAAACTGACAGTCACCACTACTAAGCTACTAATAAATATTGTAGAAACGTAATTTTCTGTAAAGTTGCTTTGCAATGATTTGTATCGTAAAAAGCGCTATACAAATAAACTAAACTTGAATTGAATGTTTTCTGTTGACGCATGAACAAAACCTTACTAAACATTACTTGCAGCATGTCTTTCATCCAATAATCACACTAAGCTCAGTTGAGTGTTTAGGCATCACGCAAACCATTGCAATTTCTACCAAGGGGGACCCCTAGTTTCCACTTGCGTGGGGCCCCCAACACTCTAAACACGCCCCTGACTAGGGATGGGACGATAACCGGTTTTATTGATAACCGTGATAAAATGTGCTGAAGGTTAGTAATATCGTTTAAAAATGAATTATCATTAAAACCGTGTTTGATTATCGCGGTTTTAATAACTCACTATTAAATCATGTCCAGCCAGCAACAGTCTGACGCAAGCGCAGCGCACAATGTTTTTTTTGTTTTTTTTCGAGAAGGAATGGCGAAAGTCAGTGACTTTTCTATGCTTTTCTATGCTTCTACACTTTTCATTGTAAGGAAGGAAATGCCACAGAATTTAATCTTTCTTTAAATTAAGTGCATAGAGTTGCTTGTTTTATTAGTTGTTTGTTGATTATTAAATATAAAACTTGCTGAAATGTTTTCAGTGTGAGCATCAACTATTTTTGAACACTTTCATCTCGTTTCAACAAAACCGTGATAATATTGATAATCGTGATAATTTTAGTCACTATAATCGTGATATTAAATTTTCATACCGTCCCATCCCTACCCCTGACTGAGCTTTGTGCTTTGTGTGTGATATTCAGTAAATATCACAAAAACAATAAAAGGTTTTAACTTCAGAAATGCCATTCAATGTTCATTAGTAAACTAGAAAAAAATAACTAGAAAGAGGAGAGGTTTGATAAATAAGAACACTATATTAAATAATCATTCTATTTTTACTTGTTATTGATGTCTTATTTATTGTATACTAGAAAAAATATCAGTGTACAAACACTTTACTCAGAAATTGGCAGTAAATTCACAAAGAAATTGCAAATAATAATAAACATGAATTAAACATTACATTTTTAAGTAATAAGACTGAAATAGAACTTTCTTGTAAAATGTAAACCAATAATTGTTTTATTTGCAACTTTGGAAAATACTTGTAGTGTAGTTGTGTTTGAATAAAAATTTGTGAAAATGAGTTTAAATGTAGAATGTTGAAACAATTATATCATAAAAATGTTTACATAAAACTGGATTTTATGCAATTTAAATGATTGAACACAGTTTTATTTGAGTGTTGATCATTATATCTAAAAATAAATAAATAGCCATGAATTTGGTTAATCTTAAAAATTAAAGGGGTCGCCGGATGCTACATGCACTGTTACAAGTTATTTGAACAGAAATTTGTGTTGGCAGTGTGTGTACACAACCACCCTAATTATTATTTTTTATCTACTAAAATCTTTACCACTTTCTCAAATCAAGCTGATTTAAGATTCCTGTGACATCACACAGACAGGCCCCTATCACGATAGTTTGATTGACAGTAGCGTTTTAGCACAGACTGGACTGGCGTATTACCTAAGGCTTAGACCCGCCCTGAGTGAGCTGTCATCCGTCCACCATTGTTTCACCACCAGAGCAGATGTAGACAAGAATGTCTCCTAAGTGATTAAGGTGTTCTGTTGTTGGATGTAATACTGAACAAAGCAGTCATTAATTACTCCCGATGTGAGCCGCAGAAGACGCAGTGGATTGTATTTGTTTCTGAAGGGAATACAACCCCGATCTACATAAATGTGTCTTTTTTTTTTCGCAAATCATTCATGGTCCAGCTTCACCAACAGAAAAAGTGAGTATAATCTTTGCAAATCGCCTTTCCTAATAATGTGCTAATTAGCAAGTTTCACGATGAAATTAAATGAGAGTGGCTCAGAAGAGGGGGTGGGGTTAGCAGAGCTCATTAACATTTAAAGGAAAATGCTACAAAACGGCTTTCTCTGAAAAGAGCTGTTTTTGACTGTAAAAAAAGTGATTTTTACACTAAAATTTTAAGCAAACTATGTTACAGACTTTTCGTTAAGACCCTAAAGAAGGTGGAAAAAAATTTGTGGAAAATGTGCATCGATGAACCATTTAACAATAAAGTAATGCACAGTAATGAGAGATTGTTTTCATGAAGAAAAATTTACATGCACTGCAGCTTATATATATATATCCAAACAAATCAAAATCAAATCAAAAAGTTGTGAATCGGAATAAAACAGATCTGTGTAATGTGTCAATACACAGTCTTCTTTTCATAATATCATAGAGATAGCATTAAAACAAAAGCTAAAATCCTTAGATTTGAATCCTATGATTTGGTTTGGCTCTAATATTTGTCATCCTTATGCAAAGACAATGAATTCAAGTGTTTTTAATAATGCTTCATGTTCCTACAAGATTGCATCTCCCTTAGGGGTTTCTATACAAAGCTTGTTCTATCTGCAGTACCTTGTTGCTTGGGAAGACATGCCTTTGTGCAACGCACACAGATCTCCATATTGATGTTCTAATAAAAAGTTGTTTATCTGTGAACACATTGCCTAAACACGTTCGCCGTCTGTGCTCTCCACTGTTTTCAGAGCTGATGCTAAACAGCGCTACCAAATAAAACATAACATTTCCAGTATCACTGAAAGTGATTGTTCTGAATATGCATTGATACAGCATCTTAAAATTCATTGACATGCAGCGGTCAAAGACTCATGAGGCCACAGAGAGCACAAAGAGGCTGGCTAAGGTGATGCTCAACAATTTCAGGCTTGGCTCCTTCAAGGTTATTATGCAAAGCAGATAGGCAATAAACATGGTAATTGGTCTCATGGTCTTGTGAAGAGTGTGGGAGGTTCATTAAAGAGCAGCCGAGTGCTGTGGGCTAAACCTACTGGCTTGAGTCCAGATTTGGAGCAAATTATGCGTGTCTCCCTATCCAGCTGCAGAAACCTCTGGTGTTTACAACACAACAGCAGACAAACAGATGCAAAGCACCCTCAAGGAGATATCCTCCAAACTCCCCCACTGCAGAGGCAAGGAAAACAAAGGTTTGGGTTCCTAATGTTTACAGCTCATTAAAATCCTATCTCCCATCTACAGCCCACCTCTAGACATTTTGGACGGCTTATGAGAGGAAGGACTTTGACAGGCCTGTCAGTTTTCTCTAAAAAAAGGCTTCAAGGCTGAGGCAGATGCTCTTTCTGTCTTCTCTAACACCCTAAATCTGTCCCAGCTCTGTAGTTCTGATACTTTGAGAATACGTCACTAAATCTTTTTATATCTGTCTGAAATCTGAAAGCAAACCAACTAAATCTGTATGAATAACCCAGATACCCTGATCGCGATACTGCTACTTGCAACTACAGTATTTTACTGAATGTCACTAGTATTTCAAGATTAATTTCTAATCATGTTGATTTATGAACTACATCTCATAATAATCATCTTAAATAGTGACATTTAATTTCTGAAAAAAAAAAACAGCTAGCTACTCATTGTAGTAAAAATGACTTTGAAGCACATCCGTAATAATGTATATATATATATATATATATATATATATATATATATATATATATATATAAATATATATATATATATATCCACACTACACATTACCATTCAGATTTTGGACAGCAAGATATTTTAGGAATTAATACTTTTATATAGCAAAAATGCATTAAACGGATGCATTTATTATGCTGAACAAAATTATAAATGCAACACTTTTGTTTTTGCCCCCATTTTCATGAGCTGAACTCAAAGATCTAAGACTTTTCCTATGGACACAAAAGGCCTATTTCTCTCAAATATTGTTTACAAATCTGTCTAAATCTGTGTTATTAAGCACTTCTCCTTTGCCAAGATAGAATCCACTTCACAGCTGTGGCATATCAAGATGCTGATTGGACAATATTGGCTGATTTGCATAACGAATTTCTGCACAAACTGTCAGAAACCATCTCAGGGAAGTATATCTGCATGCTCGTCATCCTCATCGGGGTCTTGCCCTGACTGCAGTTCGTCATTGTAACCGACTTGAGTGGGCAAATGCTCACATTCGATGGCGTCTTGTGTTTTGGAGAGGTTTTCTCTTCACGGATGAATCCCAGGTTTCACTGTATAGGGCAGATGGCAGACAGCATGTATGGCATCCTGTGGGTGAGCAGTTTGCTGATGTCAACTTTGTGAATCGAGTGGCGCATGGTGGCGGTGGGGTTATGGTATGGGCAGGCGTATGTTATGGACAACGAACACAGGTGAATTTTATTGATGTCATTTTGAATGCACAGAGATACAGTGACGAGATCCTGAGGCCCATTGTTGTGACATTCATCCACGACCATCACCTCATGTTGCAACATGATAATGCACGGCCCCATGTTGCAAGGATCTGTACACAATTCCTGAAAACTGAAAACATCCCAGTTCTTGCATGGCCAGCATACTCACCGGACATGTCACCCATTGAGCATGTTTGGGATGCTCTCGATCAGTGTATATAACAGCGTGTTCCAGTTCCTGCCAATATCCAGAAACTTCGCATAACCACATTTTTTTGTACAGCACCTTGGGCAGCAGCTGTTGTATTAATGTGTACTTTATAAGTGAAATAAACAGAAACAGATTCAAGAGAAGTGGACCAACATTCCACAGGCCACATTCAACAACCTGATCAACTATATGCGAAGGAAATGTGCTGCACTGTGTGAGGCAAATGGTGGTCACATCAGATACAGACTGGTTTTTGGACCCCCCCCATTACAGTAAAACTGCACATTTTAGAGTGGCCTTTTATTGTGGGCAGCCTGAGGCACCCCTGTGCAATAATCATGCTGTGTAATCAGCATCTTGATATGCCACAGCTGTAAGGTGTATGGATTATCTCTTCAAAGAAGAAGTGTACTCGAACACAGATTTAGACAGATTCGTGAACAATATTTGAGAGAAATAGGCTTTTTGTGTACATAGAAAAAGTCTTAGGTCTTTGAGATCAGCTCATGAAAAATGCGGGCAAAAACAAAATTCAATTCAATTCAATTCAAAGCTTTTATTGTCATGTACCCAGTGAAGAAAACAAGTTTCCCTGAGCAATGAAATTCTTACTTTGCTGTCCACGATGAATGCCAAGACTTTACACTATACACACACATACACAAACTATACACTAGGGCTGTAGCAATCGAATATTTTAGTAATCGAGTATTCTACCAAAAATTCCATCAATTAATCGAGTAATCGGATAAAATGCGTTTTTGCTTAATTAAAGTGCAATATTAATTATGCAAGAGAAAATAAGACTCCTGGGTCTCTTAAAATGAACAACTAAGTTTCATTTTTTAGAAAAAAAAATATTTTTCTTTTTTTAAATGCATAGAATGCAATGCATACATCAAAAATAAACATTTAATTATTACCCATTGTTTCTCTGTCTGTACTTGTACTGTGAACAATGACAATAAAGTTGACAGATGAATTAAGTGCATTTAAGTGCCATTCAGTTGGGATTTTAAATATAGCATTCTCTGAGATGCACATTAAACATTAAACACATAAAACATTAATTTAATTCATCTTTTAATTATTGAAAATTAAGCAAACTTTTTGGTAAACAAAGGGGATTTACTATTAAAAATAAAACATGGAAGAAATGTTGTGTGATTAAACCTTAAAAAAATAATGTTTGATTTTTTTTTTAGTAGTAGTACATTCTGCTGAACAATTGTAATACATCTCTGGCAAATACTTGTCTTTAAACTAAACAGGACTTTTATTTTGATGGGTTGACGTACCTTTACAGTTCTGTGTATGTGATGTGACGCTAGTTTTACTCAAATCAAACGGTCAAATGCTCATGAAGTGACTGTCAGAGCAGCTCTGGAGATGTTGTTCATGTGTTCACATCCTTATTTAGTGAGACAGCAGACGCTGAAATCACCGCGAGCATCACGCGAGCTTCAGTCTGTTTAATGAATGAAGACGCGCTTCTGCTCCATTCATTAACAGAGACACGCAGAATATGTATGATTCATATTTAAATAGACTGTTCCGACTTAATATTTACAGATTTTAGTCCATATCGTGATTTGATGTAAGTGCAATGCGTTAAACTGTAAATTCCGTTTTTATGACTGGATTCTGCGATTCCCTCCGAGTTTTCTGCATCGCGGAATTCATAGGGCCCTAGTTGTGGGTATGCCAGCTCTATCTTGCAATGGACACACGCCACGACGTTCTCATTACGTTTGCACGCACCCTCAATTCAAAACACTGCTGACTTCTTGCAGTATGTGATTTCGGATGCAGCGCTTGTGTCTCCTTCGACTTTGTGGGTGACGTTAACGCGTTGTGTCACAATAAAAAATCATTGCGAAAGAACCTGACGTGAGATTTAAAAATAAATTAAAAGAGGCGCAGAGGCAGAGGAATTGGCCTCGATCATTTTTTGTAATCGAGTAACTCGAGTTACTCAAGGAATCGTTTCAGCCCTACTATACACACACACATATATACATACATACATACATACAATGTAAGAAACATAATAATAAAACTATGCTGAAGTAGTAGGAATATAGACTATGAAAATAGAAATATAGACTATGTATATGATATCTATATATGCAAATGTACAGTATTAACTTTTGTGCAAAAAACAATAGTGCAGAAACGTGCAAATTGAGTGCAACTACATGAAAACAATAGAAGCAGTAACAGATAGAAACTGAGATAAGGCTTCATGGGTAATATTAACTATACAGTGGCTGGTGAGTTCTCCTCTTTTCCTCAAGTCCACTATCATCTCCTTTGTCTTGTCCGTGTTGAGGGGAAGATTGTTGTCTTCACACCATGTCACAAGCTTGGCCACCTGACTCCCGTAGGCCGCTTCATCCCCGCCAGTGATCCGTCCTTACCACTGCGCCGTCATCAGCAAACTTCAGTATGATGTTGTCCTTGTAGGACGCTACACAGTCATGTGTAAACAGTGTGTAGAGGATGGGACTGAAAACACACCCTTGTGGGGTGCCAGTGTTTCTTATTACAGTATCTGAGGTCCTATTTCCAATCCTAACAGACTGCGGTCTGCCAGTCAGGAAGTCTAGGAGCCAGTCACAAATTGTGGGGTGTAGTCCAAGTACAATCAGTTTGTGTTTGTACAAAAAGTATTGCGTTTATAATTTTGTTCAGTATAGTTTTATGCATTTCTTAATATGTTACACCCTTCAAAATATACTGTTATGGCGTGTCCCAGTCAGAATACTGGCATGACAGGACAAAAACAATAAAACTTATTACAAACAAGGCAGTTGTTGCATCCAGTGGTGACATAATTACTGATTATTATGAGTTACGCGTTGCGTTACATATCGCGCCACAAAAACATATAACCATGTCTGCATTTGTGATCGGAGAAACAACAAACAACAAGCGCTACTCTACACTGCTCAATACTCGCATTTGTATCATCGGTGGCAAATCCTTTACATATGTAAACCTACTTCCATACCGTGAGTCAGAAGCGCCAGACTGTCCTTGCAAAGAGTGAGGAATGGCTTGAGTGAGCAGCAGCCAGCGGCTATAACAAGGAATGGCCAGCGGATTCAACAAAGGATCGGCCAGGGGTTGCCGCAACCACATGTGATGACCCTGGGCTTGACTTGACTTTATCCATAGTGAAAGCCGATCCAGCGATCCACAGCGCAAAGCTGATGTATTTCCTCAGCAACCAGCACAGATCAGCTCTAGGCATAATGACGTGGATATCGTGCTCTTTTAGAAGGCCAAACAAAGTAGTTTCACTTTCACATGAAACACACAGCTTCTCCACAAAATGGCTGCCAGCGGCAACAACGAGAATAAAAGATACGCCTTCTTTCTTTGCGTAAACATTTGGGTGGCGTTTTGCTAATCTTCCCACATAGTGATGCAGCAATGTGGGGGCGTGTTTAAACGAGCCATTTTAGGGGAGCGTGGATAAGTCTTAACTTTGATAAAGAATAACTCTTTGGATTTGAGACTTTAGTCTTTGCAACTTTACAGATCTTCTTTATGCACCAAGAGCTTGTAACACTCCAAAGAGAAAGGACAAATTTAAATCGTATCATATGACCCCTTTAAGATTCAAGCTCAAAATTAAAATGTTTATGTCCAAGTATTTATTTATTTGCTAAATAGCTGTAAAGAGCAGGACCATGTACAACCAGATAGTCGAGCCTGTCCTCCAACAAAAAACGACCATATAGGTCATTTGTGCAAGCACCTTATTACGACCTTTATTTACGTTTTAAAGTTAAGCGCCCTCTAGCGGGCGTACAAATAATGACAGTATCGCGTTGCGTCTGTCGTCATGAAATGACGTATAACCACATTACCAATCAAAACGCACGTTTATTTAAATGCAATGTGTGGGCTTTTTACACCGATCTCACAGTATTTCCTACATATTTTACTAGGTGGCTTATTCGTTCGAATGACCACACCTAACCCCACCCCTAAACCTAACCCTCACAGAAATTATGCTAAATTATGATTTATTGAGCATATACATTTTCATGCACATCCGTTCCCTGGGATCGAACCCATGATAGCATGATTACCTATCAATGTATAGCGCAATAATCTACCAACTGAGCTACACGAAACGCAAATCAGAGTGCAAATAAAAGAGTACAAAACATTAATATGAAAACGACCTTTTGCCAATAGGGGCGCAATTGTAGTATACGCTCTGATGGGTCGTATTTCAGGGATTTGGACAAACAACCTATACGGGCATATTGGTTGGAGGACAGGTTGAGATAGTCACTTAAAAAAAAAGAAATTAAATAAAAAATCTTACATTCCTGCAGTGTTTTGCACTGCTCCTGGTCAGGGTTTAATTCCAACTGTCAGTACTTTATGCCTAAAGAAATTTGAGGAAAATTATATGCTTGTGGAAAAGAATAACTAACTCATAGAGTACTAACATGGACTGTCCAAAAACTTTGTGAAGGTTTCCAAGGAACCGATCTGCCGTTCTAAGCGTCTAGTGTGTTAAATAAAGGATTATCAGAATTCCAAATGCAAACTGCAAGGCTAATGAAGACCACAGAGGAACGAGTCTGGCTAACTGAAAGAATCTATCTTGGCATAAGTTTTCAAAGATATCTGGGGCAAGTCTATTGAAGTAACAGCACATAACGTAAGGCAAAGGGACTGTTGGCATATGGAATCTTATCAAAGCCTTTTTCTTTAAACTGTCTTGAGAATATGTTTCCATGACGTGACTCCTCAATGAACGGTTTCTCTCTCATTGCTCTGTTTCTGCCTGTTTTTACTTTTGTTAATTTTTTTTATTTATCTAATTTCCTTTGAGGAGAGCCTTCTGAACACAGTGCTGAAAAGAAGGAAGACTCACCTGTCTGTCAAGCTTCTGTTGTCGTAGGTTCGTGCCCTCATCATCCAAGGTGCTGCAGGAGAACAAAAACAAGATTAATGGGGAAACCTATCAAAAAAGATGTGCCACAGTGAGAGAATAGCACCAACAGAGATGAAATTACTAGAGGTCCTTTTGTGTATACAAAGATAGTCCAGCGCCAAGAGAAGCATACGGTGAAAGAAAAATATAACCTATCAATGATTTAACCAAAGGTGCTCTTTACAGAAGAGTTTCCACTAAAACTCTGCTGCACAGGATATGACATAAGTCTTCAGTATTCAGCATATCTTAGCTCATACATTATTGAAAAAGCACCAACTCCGGTTTTATCATATAAACAAATCACACCAGTCGCTCTTTATTTACTAGTCATTAAACCTAAAATATGGGCAAAACAGTATATAAATAGCACATTTGAACATAATTTTTTTAATGACACAGACAGTGCTGCTGTGTTGATCATGCCTATGACTCATTGAGCTCTTTCAGGTCCTGTGAGGAGGGAGGTCTTTAGTGAGGCTTTTGTGCTCTGCCTGTCCCTTCTCTCTTTCACTTTAATCAGCTGTGACATTCACTCCAGACCTCCTTATACATTTCTGCTGCCTGTTATTGCTGAACCAAAAGCTGTGTTAATTAAATGGCAATGGAGGGCTTCCTCTGTGGATGTGGTGGGTCATGCATGGAAAAGAAGTGTGACAGATCAAGGGTGGTGTGGCTGTACAGCACAACCAGGGTGCTGTTTGAACATTTGATAGGAACGTATTTCACAATCAATCAGCGTATAGAGATGCACAGTTACAAATACGGTAAAGAAATCAAGGGATGTCATTAGACAATAAAGAAATCATTAAAAAAGATTTACAGCAGTTCAGAACACCACAGGCATTTACTCATTTCCTTGATGGCATTATAAAACACAAACAAACATGCTAATCAAAAGCTCTCATTTTTATATGTATTTAGAAAGATAAAATGGCAGCTAGAACAATAGATAGACTGAGTGACAGAACGATAAAAAGAACAGAAAGAACGACAGACAGACCTATAGATAGATGATGCTCTAAACTTGTCTTTTCAGGAGGATTATACTAGAGTCTTTCTTCCTCTTGCTCGGATGGATATTCCAGTGCCTAGCTGCAAAGACCTTAGAGTCTCAACTTTTTTATTTAAACCTGAGAAATCTAACTCTCTGTGGACTGCCAACACTGACACCCTTTTTATCACACATGCACATGGGCATGAAGATACATGCCCACAAACACACACTCCTTCAGAAATACTGACAACTATTCTGGTAACTCGCACACTTACTCAAACCTCAGGATACAGAAATAGTCATGCTTATTTGCACACATTCATGAACTCCCTTTTAAAGCTAAAATACATAAATGCACACATGCACAAAGGATAATGCCTAATATGTTATCAGTCAAGAGTGTCAGTTCCCATCAGATTGGCGGATAATGACATAAACAGAGCGGTTATAATGAGGGTCAACAATGGATGAGAAATGAATTGATATGTTCTGACAGCTGCCTGCAATGTGCATTAGAATTTCTCTCCCTCACTATCAAGCTTTGCTGATGACAGTGACAATTCACTTTGAGTGTCATTGTGTGTGTGTGTGTGTGTGTGTGTGTGTGTGCATGTGGGTGTTTGTATGTGTGTGTAATGGAATAAGAAAATAACATTTGCTGATTTGCATGCTGTACTTTTAACTGCAAATTCTCATCAAAACAATTAAAATGCACTATAGAAAGAAACGGTAAATAATTTATTTAAAATCAAAACAAAACGAGCTATGACACACAAGAATGTTCAAGCATTATAAGCACTGTAAAACATAATACTCATTTTTGTCTTGTATTCCAGCAAAAATATCTAAAAAAATCCTAAATTAGGATTTACTCCAGAAGTAAAATTGCATGAGACATCAGACAAGGTCTGTTTTTAGAGAACAGATCTTAAATTAAGTTCACTTTTCTTCTGCTTCTTTCATATTGGATGGAGAGTAAAAAAAAAAGTGATAATAACAGAATACATTTTTCCCCTTAAAGCAGTCGGGATGATTGTGTATGTCTTTACACTACTCTGCTGCACAATTCAAGAATGAAGGTCAGTCACACTTTTCTATAGAGTTATGCAAGTCTTTTTTTTCTTATAGCCACATGTTTCTTTCTCTGTGATTACGCAATGAGACTCTAATTTTGATTCAGTCTTTTCACAACTATCTGCTGCTATTCACTGAGTGCGTCACAGGACAACAACAGGAAGGTTTGTCCATGTAGGTTTGTAACCTACCAGAGCACACTGGCTCACTCATAAACTAGTCAAGGCTGTGAAATTAGTGTTTGTTATTGTGATGCAGAACATCCAGCTGAGGCAACCCCAGCTATGCCAGCGTGATCTCTAAGTTCAATACATTTTTTATAGCAAACCCCATCTGCAGGGGAGGAGATGCTCATCACACCAGGAAAAAAAGCCATGAAGGGCCCAACGGCCCTGCTGACTAAGGGACACATGAGAGAAGGACACATTCACTGCCCACAGCTGTTTGTTTCCTAGTCCTTTAGACTGCAGGGGGTGTCAAACATAAGAATATTGACTACCATCACAAAGGCAGAGATCCAGATCTTGCTGCATTACCAGTCTGCCTGAAAGCAAGCCACTTAATAGCAAATCACCCTTTTAATACCCTTAACAGCAAATTTTTTTTTTAAACCTTTAAACCTTAAAACACACTAATGACAAACAAAGAACATTTCAGAGGGGAAAAAAGCTATTGCTCATACGTTGCTCTTTCTTGGCCAACTTGCTGGAGTTATTGAATGATTAATTGCAGATTTATGTTAGCAAATATACAGTAGATAGATAGAACGGGTTGAGCTGTTGACATCTCTCAAGGAGGTTACTACTGTCCTATATTCTCCCAAAAATGCAGTTTATGATTATTTACACACCCTCATGACATTCCAAAGCTGTGTGAATTTATATTTTCTGTGGGACACTAAATATTTTATTTGGACCCCAGTGATAACATTGTACTGCATGGCTTTCATTGAAAATATTACTTTCTGTTCTGCAGAAAAAAGTCTTAAAGGTTTTGAACAACAGCAAATTATAGTAAATTATGGAAAACATTTCTTAAAGTTCAAATAACTCTCCTTCTAATCCCACTTCTGACTACAACAACAAGTGAGAGATATAATTTATGATTTTCTTTTCTACTGGTTTATTTAAAACAAGTGACTCATGTATGCTTCTCTTTCCATTACAGTTCCCTTGAGCTTCTCTAGTGCCAAAGCTCGTTAGATTTCTCAGATCCATTCAGGTCACAATCACAGACCTCACACACAAGAAACAGGGGTGTGGGAGAGGGCATATCTTCACAATCAAAACACACTCCCATAGAGATCGTCTTAGACCCTCCAGGGTAGGTTGAGCGGTACCTTTAGCTCCTTGCAACAAGCGGCAAGTGCTCCCTGATGTAATTTTCCAAAGAAAGAGTGGAGGAAAGTGGGCTTGTAACTTATAGCAACCAAGAGCCAATGAGAGAGCAGAGGCAGTGCAGCCATGGCAATGAGGCTCCTATAAGAAGTAGCAGCAGATATGCCTCCAACAGCAAACATAAATCAAAAGCATGATTATATTACTATTTACACTGATAATCATTGATCATACCACACCTAAATTAAAAAAAAAAAAAAAAGTTATATGCAAAATATATGCAGAGTATTCTGAAAAAAATAAATGAGCCTAGTTAATATATATCAGGGAAAAACTCTGACTTCACACATTTTACCAAGTATCACAAAGCAAATCAGCAAAAAATTCTCCAGGAAACAGAAACATACATTCTGACAGTGAGATTCAATACATATGCATGGCGCAGTGGATAAGTCACATGCCTTTGGTGTGAGAGACCCGGGTTCGAATCCACTGTGAGACACCAATGTGTCCCTAAGCAAGATACTTAATCTGTAGTTGTACCAGAGGCGTGCGACCTCTGACATATATATATATATATATATATATATATATGTATATGTGTGTGTGTCATCTATGGGAGCCAGTTGGAGTTCTCAAAAGTTCTCAAAGCATAACACTGACAGACAAAGTATAGTGACAATGCAGCAGTGACATTTACGTCAACTGGCTCAGGAATGACCATAGTTATTGCTGAGCCCTGTAATAGATTTAGACCAGCTTATATAAACAAAACCTCAGCAGCATCTACACAACCAGATACTCACATACTAGCTCGGACCGCTAAACTAGCAGCATGAGAAACATGAGAGTACAACAGATAAATGACAAGGACAAGAGGATCACCTCTGCAGCCCTGTCAGCGAACCACTCCATTCACCATCCTATTTCCCCCATCAGACACCTATCCACTCCAACCAAACACACATGCTCACTCTCTCACCAACAAACAGATGTACCTGTAAGGGATCCAGTCAGATGAGTGTTTGGAGCTCATATCTGTAGGTGTTGAACAGGTTCAGAGGGCAGGAGGAAGAGTAGCAGCAACAGAGTAGGACAGTAGCAGCGATGCCAACAGAGCCCATTCAGCCCAACCATTCCCTGCACTTCTGTCTCTGCTATCTACAGATCTACAGTCTCTTCCATTCACACATATTCTGCCTGCAATCCGCAATGGATCCTTTCCATTGTGAGCCGGACTCAGCTGCCTCGGTGTGACTCCAGTTCCCTCGACATGTGCTTCTTTTCTGTTTGTTCACAATCCCTTGTGTTTTATTCTTCCGTTCACCTTCAATGTGTGTCTCTCGTCATCATCTTATATGCTGCTCTGTGTACTGTGGCTCTCGCTCACTGTGCCTTGTACCGTCTGACTCCTTCCCTCCCTTCTCTCTCTCACTCTCTCGCTTGTTCTCTCTTTCAGACTACTGTCATTATAACATTACACACAGCCCCAAGAAGGGAGAACATATAGTGAATCCCTTTTGTCTAGCTGCTTTGATGTTTGTCGCGATGCTCTGCTGGTCCAGCAACACACACACAGATACTGAAAAGCGGGAGCCTCACATGCGTTTTCTGAGCCATGATTTATTCATCCCTTAATTCAGCACTGGGCTCATTAACATGGGACAGAGCAGCTCAGTTGTAATTGTCTTTGATTTAACATGCTAAATCCAAACTCAGCATATTATTTTCTCTTTGTTTATTGGCTTTCCGCTTTTCTTTTCTTTTTTGGTCCCTGGTACTTCACTCAGCTAAATGTGAACTCTGACTTCATATACATATTTTAATAACAGCATTAACACACCGCCTTCATTAGCTTCCACCAAGAACAAAGGTAAATTAATTTGTCACCATTGTGCATGTTGTCTTTCTATGCTAAAATCATATTCAGAATTTAAGAATGATGCATGACTTCTGCAGCAGTTTGTAATCATTTATGCTAATTTTAATCAAACATGATGGTGGCTCCTTTAATCTAAATGAAAAATTATGTTCCTCAGATTCCTGTATGGTTTTAAATTATATGTCCTTTCGTATTTGTCCCAAGCACACTCCTGTAAGCCTCTAATATCCTCATGGAGCCTGAAGTGTATTCTGTTTTACTGTATATCAGCTTCCTCATCTCTCCTCTGGACTCCCATCTTTCTTAGTGTCACACTTAGTCATGTTGATTTAGTGCATGGGTCAGGCACACACTTCCTTAACCAGTAAAATGCTCTTGGCGCTTTGTGTGTGCTGTTTTTGCCAGTTAAATGAATCAGAATATATGAAGTAAAATCAGCAAGAAAACAAGTAAAACTACAGCACAATACTTTAGGAAAGAACCATGCATTAAACAAGTCCCATGTTGAAGCACCATTGACTAACTGGCAAAAGGTCTGGTCCACATAACAGCCTATTCTGGACTAGAACAGTCTGTTCAGATAGGAAGAGTCTGATGAATGACATGTAAATCAATCAATCAAAAAGCATGGCAGTCTCTGTGAATGGCTCTGAAAACAGAGTAGAGACGTCGGCATGAAATTAAGCTTCACCAATATCCTGTAAATGCATGTTACTGATATTATTGTGAATAATATTTCCATGTATATAAGTTTAACTTTTGTCTGTAAAAATTACAGACTTCCCTCTGGTGATATATTAGTCCACTTACACCTAACTCAGACTATATCTTCACATACTTTATTACACAGAACATAAAAGTTCTGCTTGTGAGTATCTTGCTGGTAAATGGCTCAAAAGTGTTTTATAGAAAGCTGAATATCTTTCAAGAGATTTAATTCACTATCCTCAGTCACCAGTGCAGTCCAACGGGAACTACATTTCCCAGCATCCCTTCTGGTCAACACCTACACTCAGTCAGCCAACACCACACGCACCATAGATGATCTCATTAAGCCTAGTATGAGATCAGTTACTCTCCACTTCTTTCTTGTCTGGTCGCATCTGTCCATGTATGAGGACTTACCTGGCTACTTCCTTGGATAGTTCCCTGTCTTCAGTCAGTTTTCAGTTCCAGCCTCCACTGCACTGCACTGAAGTAGTTTAAGTCTTTGGTTCTTTTAATTGTGATGATTTTGGCTCACATTTAAAAAAAAACCACCAATTCATCTCATATCTCAACAAATTAGAATATGGTGACATGCCAATAAGCTATTCAACTCGAAATACCTGCTAAGGTTTCCTGAGCCTTCAAAATGGTCACTCAGTTTGGTTTACTAGGCTACACAATCACTGGGAAGACTGCTGATCTTACAGTTGTCCACAAGACAATCATTGACACCCTTCACAAGGAGGGTAAGCCATAAACATTCATTGCCATAAGAAGCTGGCTGTTCACAGAGTGCTGTATCCAAGCATGTTAACAGAAAGCTGAGTGGAAAAAAAGATGCACAACCAACCGAGAGAACCGCAGCCTTATGAGAATTGTCAAGCAAAATCAATTCAAGAATTTGAGTGAACTTCACAAGGAATGGACTGAGGCTGGGGTCAAGGCATACGGACATGTCAAGGAATTTGGCTACAGTTGTCGTATTCCTCTTGTTTAGCCACTCCTGAACCACAAACAATGTCAGAAGCATCTTAACTGGGCTAAGGAGAAGAAGAACTGGACTGTTGCCCAGTGGTCCAAAGTCCTCTTTTCAGATGAGAGCCAATTTTGTATTTCATTTGGAAACCAAGGTAATAGAGTCTGGAGGAAGGGTGGAGAAACTCGTAGCCCAAGTTGCTTGAAGTCCAGTATTAAGTTTCCACAGTCTGTGATGATTTGGGCTGCAATGTCATCTGGTGGTGTTTGTTCATTGTGTTTTTTGAAAACCAAAGTCACTGCACCCATTTTAGAGCAGTTCATGCTTCCTCCTGCTGACCAGCTTTTTGAAGATGCTGATTTCATTTTTCATCAGGATTTGGCACCTGCCCACACTGCCAAAAGCACCAAAAGTTGGTAAAATGACCATGGTGTTTGTGTGCTTCACTGGCCAGCAAACTCACCAGACCTGAACCCCATAGATTCTTCGGTCTCTGTATTGTCAAGAGGAAAATGAGAAACAAGAGACCAAAAAATGCAGATGAGCTGAAGGCCACTGTCAAAGAAACCTGGGCTTCCATACCACCTCAGCAGTGCCACAAACTGATCACCTCCATGCCACGCCAAATTGAGGCAGTAATTAAAGCAAAAGGAGCCCCTACCAAGTACTGAGTATATGTACAGTAAATGATCATACTTTCCAGAAGGCCAACAATTCACTAAAAAGTGAATTGGTGGGTTTTTGTTAAACGTGAGCCAAAATCATCACAATTAAAAGAACCAAAGACTTAAACTACTTCAGTCTGTGTACATTGAATTTATTTAATACACGAGTTTCACAATTTGAGTTGAATTACTTAAATTAACTTTTCCATTACATTCTAATTCATTGAGATGCACCTGTAAGTGAACTGTATGGTAGTAATCTGCAAAAATAACTTTGTTGAATTTATCAATGTGTCTACAAATGACTTACTTGAATTTTTTATTGATACAACATTGCACTGAGCTGTTAGAAAATAAATGCGTAGAGACGCTACTGCTTGATGATGTCAGGAACTGATGAATAGGCTTTTTGAACCGGTTCAATGAGCTGATTTGTCTGAAAAGAACCGATATGTGGAAATGAATCAGACTTTGCATCACTACAAGAAACCCAGTTCAGTCATTCTAGGTCTGTCCACTTCTAATAAGAATACCCCAACCAATTCCATGGCTTTTCATATGTCTGTTCCAGGCTACATGTCTGTTTTGGAGCACATACAATCTCCGAAGTACAGACCAAGATGCCAGCTAACCTCAGCCCATATGAGGAGGCAGAGAAAGAAGTGATTCCAACCCCTAAACCCTGAGTCCGCTCCAGTGTCTGCTCCAGCCAAGGAGCAAAGTGCAGAGATGGCTCCATTCCCAGAATTCAGTCACAAGAAAAAGTATATATTTTATTATGTGTTAACTCATTAAAGCTCTTTAGAAAATTAACCATGTTTTTAATATAGTAACTAGTTTATCTATGGTATTTGCAGTAAAAAAAAAAAAAAATTTTTTTTTTTTTTTTTTTTTACAAATTACTATTCTCTCATTATAGTAAACATAATTTTGCTATTTGTAGTAAAACTAAAGTAATCACAAATTTAACATGGTTTCATTATAGTAATTATAGTTTAATATTTGTAGTTAAACTATGGCAATACAAATGCTAGGCTAATATATCCATCAAAATGGCTGCTATTATCATATATATATATATATATATATATATATATATATAAACACAACTTACTACTCAGGCCTACTGGTAAATTGCTGCTAAAAACTGGTCAAGGAAGTATATAAATCTGAACATTATTTTATTTGTCAAAACAGTGCACATACATATATATATTTTTTTTTTTTTTGCAAACAAATGATCAATAAGTAGGTTAAATAATCATACAGGTCTAAATGCTTTACTTATTGTTATCTTTTTTTACAACTTTGGAATCTAAACTGGGAAATGATAAGAATTTAAATCAATAAGCAGAATCAGAGTCAGAATGGATCAAATTAAAACAATACCCAAACCTAGCCATATGTTGTGAAGTTCCCTGATTTAGGAGCATTTTATGAACACTGATTAGTTGATGGCAAAATTCAAAAAGACGGATCTTTAGCGCATGTTTTTTTTTTTTTTTTTGCCTAAAACGAACCATATCATATCCTTCAATATCTCTTTGAAAAAGAAATGTGTAACTTTTAAACTAGTATTAAAATGATTTAAATGTAGCTGTAGTAGTGTTAAATAAATAAAAAACATAATTATCTTCATTCAGATGTTCCAATTCTATAGGTTTGCTAACAAAAAAAGCTCTTAATTCCAAAGATAATACAAGTTAATCAGTGTATTCAGAAGGTTGCATTAGTGGCATAAGGTATTGTAAGAATACAACGTGACATTAAAATAATGCATTTACTTTTCACTTTTGATACTTAAGTGCTTTTAAAAGCATGTACTTTCATACTTTTACTCAAGTAAAAACCTGTTATTACAACTTTAACTTGTATTGGAGTAGTATTTGACCAGTAGTATCTGTACTTTCACTCAAGTAATAAAGTTGTGTACTTTGTCTGCCTCTGCTGACCAGGCATGGCCTGAGGCCATTGCTAACCTCTCTGTACTTAACATTCCATTCGCTCCAGATCTGCCCTGGTGGTCTTCTGCTCCACTGTGGAGTTGTTCGGCACCATCTTTGTTGCTGTGGTGGTTGTCTGCTCCACCGTGGGGTTATTTAGGCCCACCTACAGTACACTACTCTGGTGGTCATCTGCTCCATCTGGGAGATCCTCAGTTCCATCTACATTGCTCTGGTGGTCATCTGCTCTACCATGGGGATCCTTAGTCCTGTCTACACTGCTTTGGTGGGCATCTGCTCCACTGTGGAGATCTTCATTTCCTTCTGCTCTGCCATGGTGGTCTTCGGTGCTGTGTTGGATGGGCTCTGCTCCACCTTGTTGGCTTCCTGCTTGCCTGGGTCCAAACAGGCTCATATTGTCCTGGTTTCTTACTCTCTCTCCTCCCCAGTTAGGCCTGTTTTGATGCAAGGTCACACTTTCTGGGAGGGGGGAACACAGTCCCAATCCCGAGTCTGCAGTCAAAATCCTCAGTCTGCAGTCAATTCACTTTCCTCTCAATCCCAGCATCCATTCTGGTCAACTCTGCAATCAGTCAGCCATCAACACACCTGCCATAGATGATCTCATCAAGCCATGTATATATATAGAGTAGTTACTCTCCACTTCTTCCTTGTCTGGCCTCGTCTGTCCACATATGAGTACTTACCTAGCTACTTCCTTGGATACTTAACTGTCTTCAGTCAGTCTTCAATTCCAGTCTTTACTAAGCCTTCACCAAACACCTGCCAGCACCTACAACAAACAAAGTACTGTTTATGCTCAAACTAAGTGGTATCTATCTTCATTGAATAATATACTCACCTGTTTAACATGCTGCTTCTCTGAAAAGCCTGTGAATAAAGACTTTTTGACACTACCTCTGAGTCTTCCTCTTCTGTGCTTGTGACGTATATGTTTTATCCAAGTTGAGCATTAATGACAATAAAACAAAGTCTAAGTAATGGCATCAGTTTAGAGCTGGATATTGCCAACTATCCAAGTATGTCTTATAGACCGAAATGTTACAATGCAGCATATTATAATATGACTCTGAAAGGAGGACAGTCGCTGCTAGTTTTGCTTTCACACAAAAGAACAGAAGGCAAAGATAAGACAAACATCTGTCCTGCTTTCATCTGGTGCTCAAAAAAGAAATTTATACTATCATATTCTACTCTCAGTGGCCAAAACCGTTCATCAGAGACCTGCAAACAGTTCCTGCAGGGGAGCCGAGGTCAACATTCATCCTAGCACCAGTCAAAAACAGTGAAAATGGTGGGATGATGCTGCTCCAGCAGAGGGAGAGCAGGTGGAAAAGCAGCATGGCTGGTAAATATTTGATGGTGCTGCAAGCCTTCTAAAATCACACTATACTGAGCTCATCGCCTGGGCAGATCCATTAGCTAAACCTACGGCCACCATGCCTAAAATTATGTAGTCCACCATCAAGCTGTGCTAACAGTGAACGCACACTGCTAACCTGATTGACAAATTTCCAAAAAGAGTCAATAAAGTGTGACACTTGCATAAATGCAAAGTAGATATTGGCTGTTTTGATGCACTGTAGTGCGTCAGTGTTGAGAATAGCCATGACAGGGGGTCTCTGTGTAACATGGGGCTTGCTAATGTTGCCAAGGCCGGCATGCGGGCAGCTGCAGAGCCAGAGTATGAAGAGCTTTGTTAATAATGCAGAGACTATGACATGCAGGACACGAGGTGCCAACAGTTGTTGATGAATGAACATAAACCTACACTGACCTATTTTACTCTCTTCTTTGAATTTGGTTTTGCTAAAGGTTTCTTTTTAGGAAGGGTCAACATTTAAAAGTAATAGGGTTGCTTTAAACATGCTATATTTAAGTAAAAATTACATTTTTTAAGTTTTACGAACTTATGAACTTATACCACATTTAAAAGCAACAGAAGATTAACAGTAAAATCTGTAAAACTGTATAATAATACAAAAAAATTGGACCAGGCAGGGCCTTAAAAAATCAGAGGAAAGGTCTGTGAATTTTCCCAATTGTGGTTCTACTAATGTTAAATGTAAAAATTAGTTATTGGACCCTGTGAACAAATTATTTAAAATAGGATGTTTACTGTGCAGAAGGACAGAAGACATATATGAAGGTAAAGAGTCTCTCATGCTCATCTTGAGTGCTAGTGAAATGAATCTGCATCCTGACGTCCCTTTTGATTACATTATATAATCCTGCTATTTTAAACCAATCCCAAGGTTTTCCATTTTAATTGGGGATGAACTTATGTTCCAGTTGCTCTAAGGCTGCTTTTTCTTTAATAAGCCCAGAGATGTAGGTTCACAAAATTACATTAAAATCAAAGGAAACCAATACAAAATGAAACTAAAACTCCATGATACTCTTCAAGGCTTTCTGTCTCCTCTTTTTATGTCAATAGCTCGGAGATTCAGGCAAAAACTAGATCCCAGAAGTATAAGCCATCAGTTCTAATTTAAAAACAATCTGATGACCTTTTCATTAAAAACCATTCATAAGGCAGCGGTTCTCAGTGAGAAATAGACCTTTTGTGATTATAGCCACAATTGTGAAGATAAATATTTACTGACATCTAATTGAGGTTGCATTAGCAGTGGCTGGAAATCCCAGATGGCTTGCTGGGTTTGTAGAGAAGGGTCTATATAAACAGAGGAGTCTTTATTCCAACTGAGGACTAAATCTTTATGTGGTGAAGAAAAAAAATAGGGGAATGGCAAAGAGGAAGTATGAGAAATGTTGGCTGATGGTCTGCATTGATTCCCAATGACGGAAATAACAGCTCATGCCTGAACAGACCCATCTATAGGGTGACATTTAGATCTCATTCACAGATTACTCACTATAAAAGAGACAGACATATGAGGTGTTTGGATGAAAAAAAAAAAAAAAAAACCTCTAAAAAGACAGACAATCTTTCATTCCATATTGTTCTGCGCCCTGTCTAGTCTAGATGACTAATTCCTGTCCACAGGGTCAAGGTTGGGTTAGCATGGCTGCATTAGCTTCTGCTGGTAGAAGCTATAACTACACCATCTGGCAACAAAAGACATCTTTCTTCATTGATGTATATTCAAAAGAATCAATGTCAAAAATCTCAAATTTAAAAACATTTAAATATTTCATTATATTATAGCCTAGTAGATATTTTGCCCAGGTCATGTTTAAAGTCCAAGACAATCTCAAATTCCTTTTGTCAACATTTTTCTATATGCTACACTTAAGTATTACAAAACCTTCTGCAGTACAGTTCATTAAAAATTTATTATTTTAATTAATTGCTCATTAATTTATACCTATCCAAAAGTAAATATATGAGGTTTTTCTTGTAACAAAATCATTTTTATCTTTAAAATCATTTACTATTAAAATTAATAACAGCCAAACAGCTGTCACTGAAATGAATGAAAATGTTAACAGATATTTTAAATAGATTATTGTCAGGAACATAGACTGTCTGTGCCGTGTTCTGCTCCCCATGACCTAGTTTTCTCTTATATGTTACCTCCACATATGTTACCTGCCCATATTTGGTTTCTTTCCTGTTCCTGTTGTGTTTATTGATTCCAGGTGTCTTGGTAATTCCCTCGTTTAGTTATATTATTTAGGCCCTGTGTTTTCCAGAGACCTGCATCCAGTCTAAACATCTATTCACCTGTGCTACAGTACATGTGTGTTCATACCCGTGGGTGTCTCTATTTAGATTAAAGATTGTTCAATTTGTTTATCTCCGTCATCTCTGTGCACGTCATTCCAACACAGTATGTAAACTGTGACAATGATGCAATATATGAACTTAAGACATAAATATCTTAAAAAGAAACATCACTACATTTTCCTGACATTAAGAAAATATAAATTTGACTTTTATAAGGCTTCTTAGCTTTGTTCACACTGTCAGATATTTGTGGACAAAAATGTAATATCAGATTTAATATAAAGAATCTAAATATTGAAAAATCTATTTAGTATCAAAAACAATTTAATATCAAAAAGGTCAATACTTTGTCCTAAATCACCTGCTCCCTCACTTCATTTAGTGGAACAGAGCTTCAGAATAACATGCCCAGATTAGAAACATGCTTCAGCTCTAGAGGGAGCTATGACATGGCTAATAAACCAGAGATGTTCCTTAGGGAACTGGGTATGAACAGACTATTCACTACTGCATTTGAAAGATTTATGTCAATTCTGTCATCATTCGCTCACAGTCATGAGTGAATGATGCCAAACCTGTATGACCAATAAACTATTGAGATTACCCTTCCGAGATTTGAAAGATGCAGCAGAGAACCATCAAGAGTTTTCATTTGTGGCTGAACAAACCCATTAAGAAATGTCTCAACATTTGACACTCTGCATAGCCACAGTGCACAACTGTCTAGAGGTACATTTCTGTGGAGAAGGGTTATAGGTACTATTTGTTCATCCTAAAGACCCAATGAAATCGATTTATGCCAAGCTAAAGCAGCACCAGGATTTTACAAGGCAAGCAACATGAAAATTCTCAAATACTTCAGTGCAGTAGTTCAGACAAGGAGAAGAGAGACACACGAATGGCTAGAACCTCAGGGTTAATGACTGTGCACAAGCACTCACCCCAGTTCTGCAACAGAACTTACATAACATGTATGAATGAGTGTGTAGAGCTTGAAGGCAGGTATGCTGCCATGAACTCTTATTGCCAGATATCTATCCACGCTAATGAGGGTGATGCAGTAATGGGGCCTCTCACGTTTGTGTCTGTACTGCAGAATGTTCTCACACTGGTGACTATATGCAGATCCTCTGCACAGATGATTCCAGATCTACATATCTCCACCATATTCCATTTATTCACACATGTATGCAAATTAATTTTAACTGCACTAATTTTATTAATGCGCGATTAATGCAGCACACATTTTCTGTTTCAGGGATTCCACAGGGTCCTTAAAAAGGCTTAAAAGGTCTTCAATTTAGTTGTATCAAATTTAAGGCTAAAAAAAAGTCTTAAATGGTACAAGAAAGCTGATTTCAAGAGGTCCTAAATTTGGGAAGGAAAGAGAAGAATTGCGATATGGCTTAATGCAACGATTAAACTTCAAAAGGCGATGATTTCATATAGGGCTGGACGATTAATCGAAAAGTAATCAAAACCGAAATTCATAACCTCTAACCGACGTAATTCTCCCATGTCGGTTATTTCGTTTTTTTAATCCTGTTAATACGTCCACATTAAAATCATACTAGCGCGTGTGTAGCCACAGGACTCTGCTCTCCAATCAGTGTCATATAAGCAAAACATGGAGGTGAACGCCGGTTCAACACACAGTGATGGCCTTGCGTCTTCACTAAACTTTGGCAGTTGTATTTGTTTTATGGTTTGGACATTCAAGCGATTAGATGATCGGATGTGCATTATTATTTTTGAGCTCCCATGTTCACGCAGCTGCATTGTGGCACGAACACTCATTTAAACAGTAGCTATGAAGATCGCGCGCACAGAGGAACGCAGAAACTAGTTGTCAGCGCTGTCCTGTGATTAATCACTAAAGTAGCTTAGAATCTCAAAACTTATTATAGCATGTTTGTGTGCAGCGCACATGAAGCACAAGCGTGTGTATAGAGAGCAGCGGTCGGTGGTCGTGCTGCGGGTTCCCGGTTTGTGTCCGTTTTCGGACTGTTCTGTGTATTTTAACTGTAGAAAAGGTTGTTCCGAGTCGAAACTACGATACAGAAAACTACATCAGTGTATCATCATGAACGCAGCCATTTTTGTCTTACGTGAACATAAACAGATGAGAAAGAAAACACACATGTGCAGTATTTTTGCTTAGAGACAACAGCCTAATAAACGCGCTGTCTGTCATTAATGTTAATCAAAGAACAAAAGAAAACCATTCACTGATCTTGACTGAATATATTTAATAACTTTACTTGATTAATCTTTATTTTATTTGTAAAAATAAATTGTTTAATTGTATTTATTTATGATTTTGCTAATTGATTTGTTTGTTCCTATCTTATTACTGACCTATCTTATTACTTGTCTTTAACACTTTAATATTTGAAATTTATATTAATGTAGTTGTTTTTGCTATGGAATTTTCTTTAATCACAGGCAAAATTCCTCTTGCGGTGTTTTGTAGGCTGCTGATTTTTGCTCATGTTATTCAGCTGCAACAGAATGCTTTGTAAAAATGTCTAAAAATGTTTGACTTAATTGTTTTTATATTGGATTTTTTATCTTATTGGAATCGAAACTAGGAATAGATAAGAATCGGAATCGATAAAATTCAAACGATACCCAACCTTAGTAAGAAATGTTACGAACATAGATAAAATAACTGCTGATAGTCAATCATATTTACAGTACAAACCTTGTAAGTGAACTATGAGGGCAAAAAAACAAAACAGAAACAAAATAATCGTTCATTAATCGTAATCGAGGTAAAATGTTCAATTAATCGAGGATTTGATTTTAGGCCATAATCGTCCAGCCCAAATTTCATACAATAAATATGAGCCCTGCAGCTTTCAAAGTCAGCTGCTGCGTTGTTTTGTTTACAGTTGGAGAAACCACTATATTTCTGCCATTCCGACAGCGCCATCTGCTAGCAAAAAATTAATTAGCATTTTCAATAAGCCTGTCTGTTGTTTTTGTTCAGAGCATTGGGAACATCCACCCATTTTTATGCAGCAAACACACAGTTGTAAATATGAACTGGTAGATCAATAAGAAGATAATGCATTATAAAAAGCTAAACAATTAAGCCAGTAAAATATAGTTATATGTTATTTAATTAATATAATAATTGATACTTTTGACTTTTGATTAAATATATTAAAAATGGTTTTAAAAACTTTTTTGTGAAAATCTGTATCTGAATTCTTTATGCTCTATGTTGAATACGGTTTCACTAATAATAAACATACATTTGCATAAAACATCCATATTTGTCCATGCCCTTGTTCATTAGAGTATTAAAAACTTGAAAATGATTCATTTCAGTTACATTTAGAACAGATAAAAATGTACAATTAAATTGTGATTAATCACAAGTTAATTATTGACAATCATGCGATTAATCGTGATTCAATATTTTAATCGATTGACAGAGTCAATCAAGACTTTGCCTAAATTTTTTTGTTTCTTACAGTAGATGTTTGATGATGCAGACCCCCAAATGATGATCTCCTGCAAGTGACACGCTTTCTAAAATACTTAGACACACCAGTTTTCAGTAACAAATGAGCTTTCAGAAATCATTTGAATATGCTGATTTGGTGCTCAAAAAGTCTTAATATTATCAATGTTGAAAATGGCTGTGCTGATTAATATTTTTGCAGAAACCTAGATACATTGTTTTAGTGTGTTTTTTTAATCTTTTGTAACCTTATAAATATATTTAATGTCACTTTTGATCAATTTCAGAATAAAAATATTAAATTCAAAATAAATATTATTGATCCCAAACTTTTGAACAGAAGTGTATTTTTATGTACAGAGACCCACTTATACTTAAAAAAATATATAATATTATAAATATTTATGAAATATAATCTGTAAAATATTTACTTTCTAGAGTAAATATACTTAAAGATGACAATGTGACTTAGATCTACAAACCTGAAATTCCGGAACTCTGAAAACTTCTGCTCTAGATTTTCACAAGAATGTCACAAACTGTGCTCAGATTTTCTTATATGAAGTCTCATTCTTATTCAATGTGAACATCATTTCTCATTAAAATTTTCCAATAAAAATATGTTCTATACAATCCACATTAATTAATCTGAGCACAAGGGATAATCCACATAAGAAATGATGGGTGACACATGAACATGACGATTAGTAGACCCGACCAACACAAAATGAACAGACATGAACTTAAGTATGGGATTATTAACAAAACACACCTGAACCACATGAGACAATCAACAGGAGACAGAAACTAGGTCACACAGAGCACACGGGGCAAGAAAACATGACCAAATGTCCATACTGGTGACTGTAGTAGTCTGATTCAGTTTATTTTAGGTCACAGCTACCATCCTATTTCTAGTAGCTAAAAAAAGCTAACCGAAACTGTAACAGTACTTGGCTTTCCTCTCTCCTACCAGTGTCCAGAACACTCAGCATTTTAAATGAAAGTCAATTTCCATTTCATCAAAGGAGCAGCGTAACACACAACAGCTGCAGCAGTCATGTAAAGCACAGGTGCAGAAACCAGAAGGCACAAGGTGATTCTTGTCTCACATTGCAACACTACTCTCTGCACTCATACAGCATCACTGCAGCCCCAAATTCCCCAGTTTCACTCCAGCACCAGAATGAAATATGCACATGCATTGAAAATGATGTGGAGTTGAAAATGTCAGCATAGTCAAGCCACTTGTGCTGTAGACATGGAGAGATCCAATCTGTCTTAATGATAACTGTAGCTGCAGATGACTAAACAATGTGAATCCAAATGTGTACTACTGTATATACAAGATTTTTCCTTAAAGGGGACATTGGATAAAATGTTCACTTTTTTTTAATTCGGTTAGGTTTCTGGCATGTCTGCCAGCTCATAAAAGCTGAAAAGACAACTCACAGCACGTTTGTTATGCGCTGTCTCTGAGTCCGATACTGCCATCCAGCGAGATGTTTCAATTTGCAGTCGGTTTCTACTAGCTATTTAAATAAGACCACCTGTGAACAGAGCTGTTTTTGACAAGGTGAAAAGGGCGTTGTTTTACATGACCACAAGGAATTTTAACCAAAATTGTTAACCAAATGTTACAGACATTTCATGAAGACCCTAAAGAATCATACCAACTTGTGGAAAATGGGCATCTGATGTACCCTTTACAGGAGTAGTCCACCCAAAAATGAACATATGCTAAACATTTACTTACCCTCAGGACAGCTGATACAATAATCATCACAATAATCCATAAGTAATCCACACGACTCTAATTGATCAGTTAATGTCCTGTGAAGTGAAAAGCTGCATGTTTGTAAGAAACTAACCTGTCATTTAGGTGTTTACATTTGAACCATTGCTTCTGGCCAAAAGCATAATCCATCTCCTGTTTGTCCTCTCACATTAAAGTTCTCTGACAAAGTTTGGCTTGCAAACAGTGCTTGATCTTTACAAATTTCTTTCCTGATTCAGACAAGTTGACTTTTTCCAACTGTTTTAAGTTAAAAAGCCTTTATTCATTTCTTTATTACAAACCGTTTTTAGCTTCAAAGGATGTTAGTTGATGGTCTGGGATCATGTGGATTACTAGTTTTTATCAGCACTTTGGACTCTATATATTCGTATATACTCTTATTCTCATGACACCCATTCACTGCAGAAGATCCATTGGTGAGCAAGTGACGCAGTGCTAAACCTTGGAAGGCCTTAGGCGGAGTACATTCAAACTTTTGAATAAATTTATTTTTCTTTTTGTGTTCATTTCTTTAGGGATACTGACTCGGTGTCATACTAGTATATATATATATATATATATATATATATATATATATATATATATATATATATATATATATATATATATATATATATATATATATATATATAAAAGTAAAGCATGTTCAGAATCACAATAATCTAAGTTTTGTGATACACAGATACAGTATAGGGAATGTGTTTCTAGGGATGCCATGCATCATTTCTGACACTATCTTTAGTGTCAGAAAACTCTTGCAAAATGCTTTGAATCTGAATCTACCTTAGTGATATCATCTGACAGTTCGAATGCAACCTCTGAAGGTTGCAAATCCGGTAATTCTGCAAACAGCAGCAAACTTGATAACATCAGTCAGCTCGCCTTGGCTACTGCAATTTTCCTCAATGTATATTTACAATAAAACGAAATTGGATATCAAATATCACTGCCTCCTTTAGTTTATCATTTAAAAATAATAATAGCAGCAGAAATGTACTTCGTTTAGGGAAATGATAAATTAAATAGAGGCCAAAGATTACCTGTTAGATTGACCCAAAATGAATTATATTTTATGTTTAACCACTAAAGAGACATCAGAGCCAGCGGCACATATCAGAAGGACTAGCAGAGTTGAGAGTGCTCTCGGCGGATGGGCGTTTTCTGCAAATAGCACATTCGAATATTTGAGCTCACAAAAAATTTATATTTGAATATTCGTTCATTTAAATTAAGTTTAATAAGACAGAGGTAATTTTTCAGCAACATTTATTGTTTCCGTCAAGCTTGAACATTACTCTACCTCATGTTTTGTAGCTGAAAACCTTTAACAATGTGTGCAAACAAACAAAAAAGTACAGATTAAAAGCAAAACAAAAAAAAGTGAACAAAGGAAAAACTTAAATAAAGCAGCCTGCAGCAATTAGGCTATTGTACAGAGCGTAGCCTACATTTAACTTGGAAACTTTTAAACAGTAACAGTAATATTTTGAAAATGATCTGAATAAATGGTGGTTGAACTCAACCAATGCTGCGTGAACTCAACCAATCAAAATGTTTAGCGCCCAAATCCCGCCCCCGAAAGTTCTGGAGGTGAGTGGGGATCGGATCAAGTGGACAAGTAGTAGGATGATTGGACAGGAGAAGTTCGGAGACATCCATCTCTGAGAGTGGGGAGAAGGAGGAGAAAGATTATTATATTAAGATATTATAGATTATTAATAAGATATTATAGATTATTTTACTGAACTATTAAGTGTGCAGTTCATGATAAAGATTAATAAATATGATTTTAATTTTCACCAATGACAGCACTATCATTAGATAAAATTAAAGTCAGCATTTTAAAGTTAAAGGGTTAGTTCACCCAGATAGCAAAATTATGTAATTAATAACTTACCCTCATGTTGTTCCAAACCCGTAAGACCTCTGTTTATCTTTGGAACACAGTTTAAGATATTTTAGATTTAGTCCGAGAGCTCTCAGTCCCTCCATTTAAGCTGTGTGTACGGTATACTGTCCATGTCCAGAAAGGTAAGAAAAACATCATCAAAGTAGTCCATGTGACATCAGAGGGTCAGTTAGAATTTTTGAAGCATCGAAAATACATTTTTAGAAAACACCAGTTTATTACTAAACAATTAAATGAGTCCTTGCTAATTTAAACACATTCATAATCATTACTTTAACCGGTTCTTTGTGGCAAGCCTTATTTGTGCGGTCATAACGCTTATTATGTTGTAGGCTATAGTCTATTTAAGTAATTAAATTAATATAAAGGGGCGACGCATTTACTACTTTTAAAAAATGTGGGTCAGGAAGCGGGTCGGGTACAATATT
Source organism: Carassius carassius (assembly GCF_963082965.1). Lineage (NCBI taxonomy): Eukaryota > Metazoa > Chordata > Actinopteri > Cypriniformes > Cyprinidae > Carassius > Carassius carassius. The sequence continues at coordinate 16,721,918 of NC_081756.1, read as the reverse complement.
TTCTTTTTCTTTTTTTGCGGTCCGAGTTGCAGGCGGGTTAGTTGAAAACATCGGTCTGGTGCGGGTTGTTTATACATTGACCCGCGCATCATTGCACGTAGTAGACTACACCACTGTAACATTAGTTAGCAAAATAACGTTCTTCAACCTGATATTTATCATCTCAAAGTCAACATCACAACTATGCTAGCACTGTGCTATCATTATAGCTTCATTTCTTGATAGACAGATAATCAATTTTTTTTACCTCTTTCCTCCTGTGTCTCCTCGCGACTCCAGGTTCCCTCGTTTCGCGTGCAATAAAGTTTTCCAAACAAATGTAAAATATAGTCTATTGCCACTCTGTCGTCTTCTCGTGCTGGCTGCATGCACTGCAGTCGGACATTGGAGATTCGCGCTCGTAAATTTTCAAATTGGCCATAACTTTTAATTCGTTGCTGCCAACTGGGGTGGCAAGGCTTTCTTTAAGGGTGGCATTTGCCACCCCATGCCACCCCGGTAGATCCGCCCCTGGGTTTATATAACAACAAAACTGTGACAACCATTATAATACCATTATAACCATTATAATAACCATCATAATAATCATTTATTACAGGACATATCACACTTCATTTGCGAGATAATTTAGTCAAATGTTTAAATTCATATATTTCAAAACATGCCATTCTGTGTTCCCACTGACACATCATATTCTTTAATTACAGGACCAAATACCACATCTAATTCTCCTTACATATCACTGAATCAGATCTTGAGCCTAAAGAATCCAAACTATTACACAGCAGCCTAATTACAGGTTACTTTTTGACATTTCTTAGCAATGATTATGCATGCTTGCCTGTGAGTTTGTCTGCCTTTCACACTGTTGCCAACTGATACTAATGAGATGACGTCTTTGCCACGTCTGGCTGCCTCATATAACACAAGCACTACAACACTGTAGCCCACAACCATAGCAACAAGCCACTAATTACTGCCAAAAAAAAGGCAGAACAAAATGGAACACAGTGTCAGCCTATGGAGCACATCATGTACAGCCATCAGCTCTGCTATTGTAGTCGTACTTACATACACTGATGAGCTATGAAAGGAGATGCCTTATCGCTACACTGCAGAGAGGAAACATTAGAACAGAGAGAAGAACAATGCAGAGCTGCACATACTGATATAAATGTGTGTGTATTTACCATATATACACTATATTTCCATAAAAAAAGATATAATCAATCATAGATATAAATACATAAATCTATTTTCGAAAAACATCCAGTTGGTATTCCTTAATTAAACAAGCAACAGTCTGTGGAGTTCAAGGAAAGGATTTGCACTGACATCTAGTGGAAAATATAAAATTATTATTTGTATTTTTTTCTGTTTTCTGTTCAATTATGGTGACCATATGTCCAGGTTTTGGCTAAAATAACCATTTTACATTGTTTTATATAGAACATTTCAGGAAATTTAGAAATCCCTAAAATGATTTAGACATGTCCAAGAAACACATGGTCACCCTTGCTAAATTATGACAAATCGAATCCAAGACACTTAAATATATATACTCATTATTCTTTTGTTTTTTATCATCATAGAACTTAAATGTAATAATAATGTATTAATAACCAGTAAAAGCTTTATCATAATATACCAATGAACTTACACGTAACTAGGTATTAATAAATCACATATTCATACCAATGTGTTTATGCCAAGAAGGTTTACAATACCTAGTGAAAGCTAGCAGTTAGCATTTTGTATTCATCTCAAAGGTCTGTTTTCTCGCACGTATGTAATTCGAATTGTCATTTTTTTTCATAGGCCACAGTAAAAGAACACCCTGACATGCTGACATTGCTGAATTATTGATTTCATCACAAGTCCCAAGCGACGATGCTGAGCTATTACGTGACAGCAGACTAGCTAAAGAAATAAACCATTTCCCTGCTTCTAAGATCCCTCCAAATAGTCACTCACTGAAAAAAAAAGGTTTACTACAAAATAAAAAAAAATTCAATATAAAGTTAAATTGGAAATGTTGATTTTAAAAAACATATAGCATCCATGCTAACCAGCCAAACATTGGCCTATTGATTTATGCTACTGTACGTAGCCACAAGATGGAGCACTAGTGTTAGAGTTCTCAGCAGTTTCACCAGAATGTGGCACTATGAAAACATTTCTGACATTCTTGTTATCATCTCATTCTGAAGAATAAGCAACATAAATAATATTTTAATACAATTTTGTCTCAAAAGACAAAAGATTAATAAGTAATCTGAATCCCTTCCATACAGCTACAAGCTCATTTATATACCTAATGCCATAACATTTTGACAGACAGAAAATATTACAGTTTCAGTGTATATATATTTATTCAGCAAGCCTACTGACCCACTTACAGCCCATAGCTTTACTCTATCTACATCTATTAATCATCCGCTCCTCCATGCCTTCACACATATGCATGCAGGAAGCCTTACACCATACCACACCTGTGGATTTGCTTCATTTAGATTCACAGTGATGTGTGCCGGTCTATAAGCTCCCTGCTCCGCACTTAGCACAGAATGTACCAGTAAGCTATGGGAAACTGCCCTCAGCTCTCTCCAGGGTGGGTTTCTTTGTTGTAAATTTACTCTTAAATCTTCTAAAAGTGCGTGTAGTGTCATAATCAAAGCATACTCTCTAAACTCAGTATGGATCTCTGTGAGGGCCAATGCTTCAAACTGTGTTGTTCAGCACTACTGTGCCTGTTCTAAAAGCAAGCAAATTCTCTCAGCATTAAATTAGCATTTACAACTAACATATAGCTGAATGAATAGAAAAATAATAAGCATTCCTAATATAATAATTACATTTCACAATAACATTTAGAAAGAAATTGTGCATACTGTACCTACTGTACCAGAGAGCAGATACTTGTGAATAAGGTAGGTTAATTGACCATATGCATAGGGCGTTCTTTAGAACTTCTGCATAAAGATAAGCCAGCTCATAAAATTCCGGTAAAGCATCATTTGATGTTGTGGTATACAAGTAGAGACTCTTGAGACCCTCACAGAAACATCTCTTACCACTTCAGACTCAGAGACCAGCCCACCATCTCCCCACTGCAAGGAGCTGCAGCCCGGGCCCACCACTGGCGGAGAGCCAGAGGCTGCGGAAGCCGAGGAGCCATCACCAGAGAGAGTGATAGAGCTGAGGATCACCGCGGAGCCGAGGGCCGTGACGTCAGTCTAGGGTGAACAGAGTATGGCATCGTGAATAAAGAGGAGAGGGCTTTTGTTCCCAAGTTCTGGTCTGAAAGCCAAGAGGCTCACAAATGCCCATCCTCTCCTGTCTCCTCCTCTGCTGTCGTCTGGCAGCCCCTCTGCTCACTGTCAGTCCACCATCTATGCCATGTGAGCTCCGCGGGACAGCCAATCCTCCAATGTCGCCATGGCTGGAGTTTCCCTTGACTCTGCCTCCAGCCACTAAGCCCCAGACTTCGCCTTGGCCCGTGGACCTATCGGCTCCACCATGGCTCCTAGTTCCCTCTTCTCCGATGTGGCCCGGCAGTCCACTAACTCCGCCAGGCTCCTCGTCCCTCTGGCTCCACCTTGGTCTGGCGTCAACTGTACTGTGCCTCAGGACTCCACTCCTCTGGTTTTTCCTCGTCCCTCTGACTCTGTCAGGCTCCTTCATCATCTCGGCTCCTTCTCAGTACTCTGTCGCTTTGGATCCACACCTTCCCATCGGTCCCTGCACATCATCTGCTCCAGCTAGGACCTCTGGATCCTCCCCATTGCCCTTGGACATCAGCTCTCTGTCTCCACCTCAGGCTCCTCCACCACCTGCTCAGCTGCCGTTGGTCGGCTCCACCGTGGGTCGACATAATGGCTGTGGCCTGGGTCCAGCTGAGCTCCTTCTGCTCCAAGCCCCTCCTGTCGCCCCACTGGCTCCTCCCTTCATCGTCTCCTCCAGGGACTCTGTCTGCCAGCCCCCTCCCGGGTGTCCCTCCTCCTCCGGAACCTCCTCCTTAGTACCCACCCATTCCCATACCCACTATATTATATATAATATTAACTATATCATATTATTTTTCATGTTACACATTATCATTTCTCAAATCTACAGCTGTGCAGTAAAATTCACTTGCTTTTGGATTTAGAATGAAATGACTATTGTAATATATTTGAGTACTTTTACTGTACTGAAGTATAAAGTTTAGCAAGTGCAGGAAGTCACAAAGTCTCATGTCATTTTTTTTTTAAATAAGCCCAGACACCAACAGCCTAGAAGGGTAAATTATTTAAATACTTAACTAGTTAACTACAAATTAAAGAAGTTAATTATTAATGGTATAATAATTAAATGATAATGCATTAATATTTTTAAATTGATCTTAAAAACTACATTTTTAAGTTTTATCTTTCACTGTAAAAGCTGCTAAATATATTCAGCCAGTCTTGTTGCAGCTTAGTTTTGTTACTCTGAATTTACACAGCTGTGTTTTTGACATCAGCTCATCAGATGTTTCCTTTCTGTTGCTTTATCACTGTCAATCATAGCAATGACTCACGGCACAATTTTAGCAGATTAACTGCGTAATTTTTTTTATGTGTTAGTCATTCCTGAAACTGCATACTTGGACATTTGGTCTTTTAGACAAACTAAACTTTTCTTAAAATTGTAAATAGATTATTTAACCACATCAACTCTGGGGACCCACCGATGGGTCCAATATTGCATATGCCTAATTCTCAAAAAATCAAAATAACAGCTCAAGTGGTTAAAGAAACCAAGCAAAGGGCACAACCCTTATAGCAGTTGATTTTGACAGTTGACCGGAAATGACTGAGCTGTCTTATCTAAAACCAGGATGTAACCAAGCATACAGTATAGTCAACTGGTGGGTGCAGATTCATTGCTTACATTTTCCATATGACTTTAGCATTTTGTGTCTTTATGACGACCTTGTTTGAAATCGTTGCAAAGATTAATCATGAGAAAATATGATAAGCCTTATACATTAACAAACGGTCCCATTCAAAGTGTGCTAAAAAGTAATCTTTTCTGTGCCTTATTTTCTGCATGTATATTGAATTTGTAGTTGTAGATTTGGTGGATAAAAATACTGAGATAAAAACGCTATTTAAGATTCCCAGAAATGCACCACGACATAAATAAATTATGCCGATTACTGTTACTGTTTTAATTATGTTTCATTATGTAATGCTGGGTACAGAGGTAAGAAGAGGAGGCGGGTCCAAATACAAGCAAAGTTTAACAAAAAGTGAAAACAAACACAATTACACAAAGAAAAACAAAGCTCATGCAAACTAGGAGACCAAGGGGGTATTCCAGAAAGCAAGGTTAACTAACTGTCACCCTGAACTCTCGGTAAATAACTGAGGTATGTTGGTTCCAAAAATGTATCCGGGAGTAAGTTCAGTCAACCCAGAGTGTGTTCACTCATGTTACTGTAATTAAAGGATAAGTTCACTTCTAAAATGAAAATTCTGTCATCTTTTACTCACCCTCCACTAGTTTCTTTATTCTGTTATTTACACAAAATGTTATTATCCGAACAGTTGATGGGCACTATTGACAGCAGTCACTTGGAGAAGTCGGCAGCTTGTTGACTCCTGATGAGTTTGAGTGAAAAATGTTGGAAATTCTTTAAAAAACTTGGAAATGTGAAAAAAAAACAGCTTACCATGGCTTAATGTACTGAAATTGGAGGACCAGATTCAGTATGCACCTTATTGATGACCCATTGCATTATTATAGTGCATCTCTGTCAGCGCGTGTTGTAAAAAACCTGCAGCTCTTTAATAAAAAACTTTTTTTGTTTGATCCATTTCATAGAATCTGCTTATTTAGCAAGTTCACTCACAGAAAAACATTTTTCAAGGTCTTTTTTTCCCATTCAGTTGTGGATGCTGTTGATAGACAAGCTTTTTAGGCCAGACCGCTGCAGCCCCGCAAAGTTTCAAGTTTCAAGTTTAATTTATTTCTAAAGCACATTTAAAAACAACAGTTTTTACAACAATATGCTGTACATATAAAAGGGTCATAAAACAAACAACAACAATAAAAGGGGGTAATATACAAAAAAAATAGTATTTTAAAGAGTTGACAGTCAAATTAAAACTGCTGGATGATAGATTTTCTTCATTCTTTCTGACAAACAACAAAAGATAATGTAAATTACAGTATAATGTTTGCAGCATTTATTATTGGGGTAGAATCAGCAGCTCAGTACTCACTACTCATGAGTACTTTTAAATAAGCTACTCTTTTACTCCTAGTCAAGTAGTTTTTAGACAAGTCATTCTACTTTACTCACTACATTTTTTGAAATGTAATGGTACTTTGACTTGAGTATATTTTTTCAGTACGGTACTCTTTCCACCACTGTTCATGGTTAACACGCAAGACATTCTTAACAGAGCAACGAACTGACAATTTAATATGGAAACGGATGCGAAACAGCTTTTGTGAGGAAACAGCTTATCATTTAATGAATCGACAACTTGTTTGCTAATCTTGTAATCTTGTTTGTTTTACAGTAAACAATTGTGTTGGGAACTAAATATCAACATTTTATTTCTTTGGTTTAGGTTTTAACTGAAATTAGACTTGTAATTGTAATGATGTGACCATATCCCTATATTTTTATATAATGCATTTTATATTAATCATTTAAATTATTGTATTATGTTTAATGAAAATAAAATGTTCTTTCTATGACTTTTGAGTATCAATAAATAGATTTGAAATGGGACTTGTGACTGCTGCACATGATGATGATATAACGCTTTTTAATGAATAAAGGTAAAAAATATATTTTAATGAATAAGAAGGTTTTCTTTCTATGGCTTCTAGATTTCAACAAATAAATTACATTAAGTGTTGCGCATGCCTAATCATGCTTTTTTTATTTTATTTTTTTATGAACAGATTAAAACCTAATCTTAACTTGCAGTGACCAGAAATTAATCAGAAATTTGCGATCTTTTTTTTATTGTACAATGTAAACTGTAACTGTCACTGCCATAGTATGATTCACAGAAGGTGCCTCATGTGATCAAAGTTAGCTATTACGCGTTTTCAAATGATAAGTAAATAATAAAACAATTTCTGGCCATACTGCTTCTTTCTTCTTCTGTTCAATGTCCATTTTATGTATATCACATAACCTGCTTTCTAGAATACCCCCAGGACAAGAGCGTCTACAAAGAACCAACTGACAATGAACAAGGCAAACCCAGGAGTATACACAGGATAACAAGGCTGACAAGCAGGCTAGAACTAACGAGTTACTATGGAAATTAATAGGGCAGTAGAACCAAAGGCAAACAGGAAGTGAACACAGAAAGGGAACACAGAAACACTGGGGAAGTACATTTTAAAATAAGAGTGTAACACACAAAACAGGGGAACACAGGCCGGGATCATGCCAATAACATTTCCAATTCAAACTGTAAGCATAAACCAAGGCTATGTGCGGGTGTTGTGCCCAATTCTGACTCTGTGTGTAATGTAAGCACCGATCCAAATCTCTATGTGCTCTCATGAGAACAATAAAACTTATGTGCACCCCTATATTACACATACACACAACAATATTTGTGACCCTGGACAACAAAACCAGTCTTAAGTGTCAATTTCTCTAAATAAATAAGCTTTCCACTGATGTATGGTTTATTAGGTTCAGACAATATTTGCCCAAGATACAACTATTTGAAAATCTGGAATCTGAGGGTTCAGAAAAAATCAAAATACTGAGAAAATTGCCTTTGAAGTTGTCCACATGAATTCTTAGCACTGCATATTACTAATCAAATATTACGATTTGATATATTAACAGTAGAAATTTACAAAATATCTTCATGGAACATGATATTTACTTAATATCCTAATGATTTTTGGCATAAAAGATAAATCTATAATTTTGACCCATACAATTTTTTTGGGCTATTGCTAAAAAATATACCCCAGCGACTTAAGACATATATACACTCACCTAAAGTATTATTAGGAACACCTGTTCAATTTCTCATTAATGCAATTATCTAATCAACCAATCACATGGCAGTTGCTTCAATGCATTTAGGGGTGTGGTCCTGGTCAAGACAATCTCCTGAACTTCAAACTGAATGTCAGAATGGGAAAGAAAGGTGATTTAAGCAATTTTGAGCGTGGCATGGTTGTTGGTGCCAGACGGGCCGATCTGAGTGATTCACAATCTGCTCAGTTACAGGGATTTTCACACACAACCATTTCTAGGGTTTACAAAAAAATGGTGTGAAAAGAGAAAAACATCCAGTATGCGGCAGTCCTGTGGGTGAAAATGCCTTGTTGATGCTAGAGGTCAGAGGAGAATGGGCCGACTGATTCAAGCTGATAGAAGAGCAACTTTGACTGAAATAACCACTAGTTACAACCGAGGTATGCAGCAAAGCATTTGTGAAGCCACAACACGAACAGCCTTGAGGCGGATGGGCATAAGACCCCTGCGGGTACCACTCATCTCCACTACAATAGGCTACAATTTGCACGAGCTCACCAAAATTGGACAGTTGAAGACTAGAAAATTTTTGCCTGGTCTGATGAGTCTAGATTTCTGTTGAGACATTCAGATGGTAGAGTCAGAATTTGGCGTAAACAGAATGAGAACATGCATCCATCATGCCTTGTTACCACTGTGCAAGCTGCTGGTGGTGGTGTAATGGTGTGGGGGATGTTTTCTTGGCACACTTTAGGCCCCTTAGTGCCAGTTGGGCATCATTTAAACGCCGCGGCCTACCTGAGCATTGTTTCTGACCATGTCCATCCCTTTATGACCACCATGTACCCATCCTCTGATGGCTACTTCCAGCAGGATAATGCACCATGTCACAAAGCTCGAATCATTTCAAATTGGTTTCTTGAACATGACAATGAGTTCACTGTACTAAAATGGCCCCCACAGTCACCAGATCTCAACCCAATAGAGCATCTTATGCATGCAACTGTATGCACACTCACACACACACACACACCTCGCTATGGTCTATGATAGGGATGTGCATGGATAGTCGAACATTCGAATATTCGTTCTGCTCTAATTATTCGATAAATAAAAATGATATTCGAATTTCGCAAAAAAAAAAAAAAGTTCACAATAAAACCTAATTTGGTTGCTAAGTCATTGCTAAGCAACAATGACGTGCTCTCTCCATGAAGACGCGGAAATTTCAGCAAAGGATAAATGGATTTGCAGCACAAAAAATCGCTTTCAGTAGCTCTGCTACTAAATTTATTTCAAAATGGCAATCCATATACAGCTATGATCAGCTGTTCCTTCATCTTGGCTGAGCTTTCAATGTTGTTACGGGAAAGGATGAAGCTGAATGTTTAGTTCTTGTCACATGACCTGCGGTGCGGACGCGCCTGGAAAAAACGGGCGCGTCGCACCCACTGACATATAGATCAGTGGTCGCACTGCGTCGCTTCCATTATGAGCGCGCATACTGCGCGCCTACATTGGAAATAACGAACTTGAGCGCGCAAAAGAAGCGATATGTGAACGGCCCCTAAGAACTGCGGTCTTCTACAGTACTTCAGATATGCCATGGAGAATCACAGAAAGTGACCGAATTCAAGAACATTGTTGCGGCATCTCTCAAGCAACAAATAAACACCGCTAACTTGGAGAATGCAGTGAAAACTCCTCTTCTCGCGTCTGCCCTAGTCCCTCGGTACAAACATTATTTGTGAGTCCTGCCAACGTCTGTGCCGTCAGAGCGCGTTTTCTCCGTGGCCGGCCTTATTGTTAACAGACTAAGGAGCCGACTTTCCCCCGATCATATTTACATGCCCGTATTTCTTAACAAGAACATGTAAAACAATAGAAAAAAAAGCAAAAAAAGATTTGCTGACAGTTTTAAAGTTAATTGTAAACTACGTTCTACAATAGCCTAATTGCTGCAGTCTGCTTTACGTTTTTTTCTTTGTTCACTTTTTTTTTTTTTTATCTGTACTTTTGTTTGTTTGCACACATTGTTAAAGGTTTTCAGCTACAAAACACGATGTGTAATGTTCAAGCTTATTGTGTGTAAGCTTGTTCAAAATGACGGAAACAATAAATGTTGCTGAAAAATAATGTCTGTCTCATTAAACTTAATTTAAATAAACGAAAATTCGAATATTCGTTTTTTGTGAGCTCAAATATTCGAATGTGATATTTGCGGAAAACGCCCATCCCTAGTCTATGACTGTCAGGGGTCCAGGGCATGTCTTTTCCAACAAGAATATCTGAAACAGAATAATCATAATGATGCAGTTATGGAGAGTTTCTAGGCTCTTGGTATAACTGGCTTTTTACAGCAGTGTTCATGACTTTGCATATTTCCTTTAGAATATCTGTTTCTCTAGTGCCTCTTATGCATGCAGCCTATCAAAAAATTCCCTACTTACACATTATTATTGCACAGTCAAGCTCACATATAAAGTTGTCACAATCTGTCATTTTACACACCTCACTGCTGAGAGTGGATTCTAATTACTGTGGCAGTCTCATTGCCCACAGCCGTGCTTCCTCCTGTCAACTCCTATCTCCACCATGATTGTTCACCATAGCAACAAGCAACATGGGTCCCTCATGTGGGCCAGAGCTGGTGAGACCCAATAATTCAGTTCTCCTTTTAACCATTACAATTGGCAACCGCTTCTCAGACCTCTCTGCTTCATCATCAGAGCAGTGATGAAATGGCACTGCCACCTACACCACTCATTTCAGGAGTCCAGTCAAGACGTGGAAAGCAGCGAAAAGGGGGTGTTACTGCGGAGGTTTTGCAGAGAAAGACATCTAATCAGTGCCCAGGGAAGCAGATCGGCCAGGAAAATTGACCTTTGAAACAAGAGCTTTAGCATTTAATTAGACCAAACCTTCATGTACTGTCAAGCTACATGCTGGTGCAATGAGCTTACTAAAATCCCAAATGTTACAACAGCTTTGTGCTTTGGCAAACAAACAGTGTGGAGCATTTTTTAGAGTTGAGGCAAATTGGTCTGTGAAATGTATCTATCCTTTTAATGCATTATCATGGTTTGAAGAGAAAATCAGAGGTATAAAGCACCTTTTAAAAATGTTCTGACACATAAAATGTGACGTATCTCTAAAGGAAGTCCTCATTTAAAAACAAAAAATAATAATTTTGTCTTAAGGAAGTCCTTATTTCAGTCTGAATAAAATATTGAAATAAAATAAAATTAAATTAAATTCAAAAGTCCTCAAACATCAGCACACCTAAGAGCTAGCAAAATCCTACACACACTGATAAATTCCCTGAGCTGCTTTATTTGTTTAAGTGCTGTTTAGACTAAATTGTGGTTAATGTCAGATGACGCAGAACATGAATGGCTCCACTGGAGATCATCAGTGAATGAGTGCACTTTAAGCAATGCCCTCCCTTAAAACAGTGTCGCAGTCTATGAAATGAATTGATGTTACCTTCGGTGCAGAAGAAATAAAGTATAAACATCAATGAGAAATTAGGAAAAAGTTAATATCAGGATTGTTTTTTTTTTTCTCTCAAAACTATGAGCACGTAATGAGTGAAAAAATCTGTTTCTTATAAGGCCATGTTTGGCATGACAGACAGCTGCATAAACTGACACGATAATCTAGAACAGACAAGATTTTGCATTTTAATAGGCAGGGATGGCTATCGTCATTTTTTTTTTAAATATGTAAAGAGTATATAAATTGGTATACCACTCCCTCTTGACATAAATCTTGGTCAAATATAAATGAATCAACACATAAGCATTTAAATCTATTGCCAGACTGCCAAACAAAGGCTTTCTCAAGAATAACCAATACATCTTGTACAGTTTCATACCATTTTTACATCAGAGAAAGCAATGTAACACTGTAACAGCAGGCTCACCACCCACCCTTCAGTGACTGCTGCTGGGGCTAAAATATATGATTAAGCTGAATCACACATTTGTCATTGTATTGACTTTTTTATGGGATGACTACACTCAAGACCTGTGAATATACAGTATATCTTATATCTGCATCAACTTTACACAGTCCTCATTTTGGATATAACGGAGGTGAACATTTAGTTTTAGAATAAATATTAGTACTAAATTAATATTAGTAAAACAGAAAATAATAATTATAATAAAATAATAATAATAATGATAATAAAAGATAAAAAATAAAAAATAATATAAACCTTTATTCAACCTTTTGAAATAGTGAATACACTTGAATTTTCAAACAACAAAACATTTCAGGACACAGTAGCAAAAAAGGTAATAATGCTTTGGGGCACTGAAATGAGATCTTAATTTATGAAGCAAGCCATTTCTGCTGGATTTTTATTCCTCCTTTTTTCTGCTTAGGAATTCATAGACTTAAGGCTAAATCAATCCAAGCAAGCATTTTTTTTTTTTGCTCAGGAAAGTACTGAACAATTGATTGTAATAATCTGCTTTTATCTGCTGACACTGACAATGATTCACCAAATGATCACAGTGTCTGTCAGAATGGTTGGTGCATCGCAAATGATTTCTTAAACCATTATTAAAATCCCCTGGAAAAGCGAGTTCATGAATTTCAATAAGAGAGAGAGTGATTGAGAAGCTAACTTCATGAAGATCTGTCAAATATCCCTTCTCCACTGTTAAAGGGATCTCCGGGTATTAAGACATGTACAGCTTAATGGTCGCCGTGATTTTGAAGAGTTGGTCATGTTCCTGGATCGACATAATTTGATGATCCTGGATCGACATTATTGTCCAAAATTTCAGACTTAACCCAATCCCTACCACTAAACCTAACATTACCCATAATTTATTTCTAAAATCAAGGAAGTTGATCCAGAAAATCACACTCACCATAGCTTAATATATCAAAAATGTTTAAATATGTAGTAGAAAACCCATGAAAGATGTATGTTATTTAAAAAAAATCGACATTGTTTTTACACTATGGGAGGCGCAAATATTTTAGGTGCATTGTGCACAGTACATTCTGCGTTGATGACGTCAAATGGTTGCACTCGGTGAGCTACTGGCGCTTTTTACCATGACACAACTCAGAAAATAAAATACTGATACAATACCATATTTGTGTGGCTTTTGGTTGAAATTTTCAGTCGGAGGGCAACAAGAGAAGCAATATAAGACATCACAGATTTCCTAGCGATAAGAAGAGGAGAAAAGAATGGGAAGATGCATATGGACGAATAAAACTTCTTTAAGACCCACTTTTTTCTCTCCTCTTTTTGACCTGATGCCTTTGAGTCTTTTAGAAGACCTCAGCTTCTGAAACAGCCTAGAAACGGATGAGACAAGAAACGCTATGCCATCCAGTTAGGATGTAAACACGCCGATGATAATCATGATGCTGCGGCCGCTGGAGGAGTTTCTCAACACATATTTCCCCTGAGAGTCGGGCGTTTCGACTCCTTGTGGGGAAAAATCGATGGTACGGCATTTGGTTTAAGCCTATACTAATATCTATCACCACATGTAAATTCCTTCAACAGCTGTAGACATATAGTATTTTATTTTCAGAGTTGTCTATTCAGAGTTGTGTTGGGGTAAAAACAGCAACAGGTAGCGGCAGTAGCGCACAAAGTGCAACCATTTTATGTCATCAGAATAATGCCCCCCCTCCCCCAGTCCAAAATATGTAGAAAACTATGTGATTTTTTTTAAACCACATAAATCTTTAATGAGTTTTTTTACTACATATTTCAGTAAAGGGACATCATTTACGTTAAATAAAGCTATACAAGTCTTAATACCCAGGGATCCCTTTAAGACTGTCCATCAAGGGGCGTCATGTATTTGTACATGATATTTCAGTAAACTGTTTTTTACAAACAAACAAAAAAAGCCATTAATACTCTATTAGTATCATTATTATGTTACATTTTAAAATGTTGCCTCAAATGCATTTGATGTATTTGCTATCATGACTCCAGTTGAATTGAAAATGTAACCAATTTGGAAATACTGTAATTGAACTGGATGGAAACTCTGTCACCATAGGAGAAATGGACACTGTGATATATATAATACCATTTTCCAGGGAACTTTTCCTATCAGCAGCTGACATCACTGTCACAGCAGCATGTGTCACCTTGAAAGTAATGAGCAGCAGTGTGTTCAGCGTTCGGTTATTGAATCAGAACAGTTCTAAGGTCAGCTATAGTGTACCATGCTTTACTCTAATACAGTGTGACTTGTCACTTTGATTTATAGCAGTCATGACCAATGAAAAAGTATTGCAGACTAATGCTGCTACTTTATTTTCCACAGGCTTTTATGTACTTTGGTTTAAATATGAAAAAATGACATTGTGGTGTAATTTTGTAAAGCTAGCACTGCAGGATCTTACAGGGGACACAGCCATTGAGACAAATATGAATGATAACAAACAGCTTTCTCCAGGTATTACAAACCTGCTTGCTCTTGACATGAGAAATAAGATACAGTGCAGTGCTATGCTTAGAAGTCCAACTGCCTCTTAATTATTATTAACTACTTTAATAACAGCCTATTTTCAATTACAAATATGAAATGTTCTCCATATTTGAACAACTATTATTTAATTCACTTTGTTTAAGACAATCATCTGACTTTACTATCACCAAGTAACATTTGCAGCTTGTTATTTTATGTGGTTTGCTGTTACAAAAGTAGAAAATAGTTTTGAGGAATTGCATCATTACTTTTTAAGTGTGATTTAAATTCCCATTTCACAGATTTTGCAAACTTTGTTTTATTGCTGGGTAAATATCATATTTATACATGTAAATTGAAAAAACGTGAGCCCGCCTTTAATATACTTCTTTGTGTGTTTGTGAAAATCTTTTAACGCTTCAAAAATTAAAAATCTGAAATTTTATCTACATCAAAATATTATTTTAGTGTATTGTTCCTTGAGGTTTCTGTCTGCTACCTGTTTATCTCAACTCTTGCTATATATATTACATTTGAGTATAATAATGGAGTTTGATTTTAGCAGGTTGCAAAGCTTACAGCAATATAATCTATAATTATAAAATCTAAACATTTGATTTTTTTCAGTACTTTATGAAAAAATATTTGTAACATTTTTCATTTGCCATTTAGGATTTTTTATTTTTTTATTTTTACACTTAAGCTTTTTACATTGCATTATGGACTTCTCCATGAAATTGTTATTGCTATAAAATGTGTCCTCCATAGAAAAATCCTATCAACTTACCGATCGTATTGTTTATTCAACAGACCTCAGGATTTCATACACAACCTAAAATGCCTAACTGGCCCATCTGCACTAGAAGTAAGACACCATATGCTATATAACCAAACATAACCAACAACTGTGTGTCTTCAGATACATCAAATTGGACATGCATCCATCTTCATCTGTTGTCATACAAGTCTTGATATATGTGTGGTAGTATTCTGCACTATTTGTTGACAAGTAAATCTATAAGTGCTTTATTTGATAAATGAGAAAAAAAACTTGCACACTATATGCACATAAACCATGTTGTCTATGCAAGAATATTCCAACAACTGGCACAGACTCAGACAAAAGAAGGGAACAGAAATGAAATAGCAGGTGACACAAAATGTATTAGACAGGTACAGTATGTAATAATAACAGCAATAGATATATGCAGGATACTGATGGGCTGAAGACTGATGGATGGACAGGCAGACTGACTGGCAGGATATCAAAAGTGAGTCAGGTGGCAGTTCACTAGAGAATGACGAGACCAGACAATGAAGGAGCATGATCTTTGGCAGTTCATCTACTTGAATAGGGAGTGCTAACAAGGAGTGCTAGGTGTCAGGAATCAGAATCAGTGATTGGGAACGTGCTGGCAGGGAGTGAGGATCTGAAGCTGACGAAGTTAGCTTTGTGACACAGACCTTCCAAAATCCCACTTTAACCCCTCTGAGCATAATTTTCGAACATATTTAGGACTATGAGATGGCTGCCGGTCCCCCACCTTTTAACAACTGCTGATATTGTGTTAAAGGCATCCTTTGTCTTTCTGCTTAAGCGGTCTGGATGTAGACGTATGACGTATGATAAATGACTCATTAGACTATATACAATTTTTCCATTGCCCAGGGGTACAGGGTTTGTTCTTCTCATACCAGGTCAAGCATCTGGGAGAGAAGTTTCAAAATAAGAAATTCTAGCTTTGTGAAAATCACAATGATTTTGCGGACCCTGAAATTATTGTTGAAGCCATATTTTTTGTGTCATTTCTCAGCTGTTTGTATCTCATGTTATGAACACTGTTTATCTTAACCAGTTTGTTTGAGCTTGTTATGTAATAATCATAATTTCTGAGGCTATTCCCATTGACACAATAATTGTGTAACTGCGGCACACACAACCCAGCCACCACATTATTAATACTCTTGCCACTAACTGTGATTCAGCTGACCTTTGTTTTAAAATCCTTTTGCATGTAGTGTTTCCATTATTTCTCTCACCATTTAAACAACAGATATAACCAGTCCAAGGTGTGGAATGAATTTATTTTTTACTCCTTTTGTAGGTTTAATGTTACACCAAGTCAGGGGCTGAGCCAGACGATGTAAACATTCGGGGCTTAGCCCAAACCTAGGGGGGGGGGGGGCATTTACGTCAGCTAAATGCACTATTTTTCAGGCTGTTTGAGATAATAGAATGCCTAAAAATCTATACACTATCTGGGAAAATGATGATGGTTACTCAGTATAAAAAATAAAAAAAAAACAATTAACCCAGTAAAGCCTACAACCTATTTTGTATTTAATTGTTCTCCAGCTATATTTCTCAATTAATCTCTCTTTTCTTATCCCACTAATGTGCCGAGATTAGCTGTAAAACATGCCCCGAGATAACTTAGCATTTGATACAAGCTGTGTGTTTCGGTTTTAAGAGAAAACGTAACCCCCCAAATCGACTGACGTTGCTTTTGAATCTCTCTCTGGCCGGTGAGGTTTACTGTTAGGGTTCTTTTTAGTGTTCAAAAAAAATTTGTTATGTCTATAATGTTAATTTCAGTCGGTTAGCCAGTGAGCTTGCTACAATGCTGGTGAAATAAAAAGCCCACCAGCCCCTAATGACAACGGCGAAGAAGAAGATTTATATTCTTCTTCGTTAGTTTTTAATTGGCAGTTGGCAAACAAGCTGAGTGATGCGGTTTCATTTTTTGCCGCTCCAGTCTGAAAGACTGAGAGGAAATGAAACAAAGTTGAAGTTATTTAAAAAAAAAAACTAAAAGATTCGGGGCTTTTGACAAAACATTAAGGGGCTTAAGCCCCATTAGCCACCCCCCCCCCCCGCTCTGCCCCTGAACCGAGTGACTTTCTTTTTGTGAGTCATGAATTATCCATTCAAATTATTTTTTTAAAAACACTAACTCATTCAGGAGTGAAACAAGTGACTGTCTTTATGAATTAGTCATTGAATCACTCAATCGATTCATTCCAAAAACACTGATTCATTTGGCAGCAGTGTTGCAACGGTCCTGCTGTGGCTGTTTTCATAAGCAAAAGTAAGTGTAATATTGGGTCTAAAAATTCAGTAACTCAATTACATTTTTATTGAACTGCTGTATAAAAGCAGTTTCACATAATCATAGTTCTGAGTTATTGTCACTCCAGCCAGCCATAATTTCTAGTTGTAACGTGACAACCGGAAAAAAAAGACAGAATAAATATTAAGATATTTAGTAATTGTAAGTGTCTCTTGTTAAGAGCCTGGTTTTATTAGAAATTCAACTTTTTAAGTTTGAGGGTGCATTTTAATGCACTGATTTTGTGATTTTACTGACCGATCATACTGTACTGTATGATGTTAGAAGACTCAATGGCAGTAAAATCTTTTAATCTGTGTATATTTATATTGAATATAAATTTGATTTTGACAGACAACCCAAAAATCAGACCGCCCACAAGGAAATTCAAGAACTGTCCATTACAGCAGGGGTGATGTAACGGGGGAGGATTAGGATATTTCCAAGGGCCCGACGAGGAAAACGATTTCTACTCAGGGGAACATGGGGGCCTGAGTCAACATGCTGTTCAGGGGACCCAGAAACCATAGTAGCACCCCCGAGCACAGGATTAAGGGTATTACATTGAACTGTTTACATGTTTCAACAACCTCTTCCTGTATGTGATTTATAAGAGCTTCACCATGTTGATATGTAGAGATTGGTTTTAACTGTTACAAAACCAATAAGCAGAGAGATGGAGAGCATCAGTCAAGGATGATGTCAAGCCACATCATGCTATACACCAACAAACAAACATTTCCAAAAAATGTTGCCATGGAATCCACCACTAATGGCCCTTTAAGGCAAAAGCATCATCAACAGAAAATATATATACACACACACATACACACACATATTTTATATATATACACACACACACACGCGTTTTATATACACACACACACACACACACACTAGGGGTGTAACAAATCCCATGGTTCAAAATATTCTGTTGTTTCAAATATGGACTAACCCAGCCATTGAGTTAAAATTGTAGGCCTACATAAAATTTTTAAACCAATAGTCCATATTTAAAACAACCCAGCATATTTTGAACCATGGCGTTTGTTACACCCTAGAGTGATGATTTTCTGTGGAGGTAGGGTTCATGGCATGGCACCAGCAATGCGAACACTAGATTCACTTTTAACTTATTAATAATAATAATAATAACAACAACAACAATAGTTGTGCTCTGTTAATTCATGTTAATTAATGTATTAACAAATGAGACTTTAAAAATTATTGCTTTGTGAAGTTTTACCAAAGCATTTATTAAAAAAAAACCACACAGCTTGTATCACGTGTGGTGACCGTACACAAGCAACTGTGCTAGCCATGAAGATATAACTCCGTGAGATGCATTCTTTTCATAACAACATGCACGTTACATGTACATGCACACAGGTACCACTAAGGGTAACATGCACACAACATACCTGTTACCCTTAGTGGTACAATCCTTTTCAAAGTGATTTGTGCAATTCAAAGCCATCATGGCAGTACGCATTTGAAGTGTCTCAGTAGGGGCAGGGTAGGCCAAGAGAGTATTGCTGTATGCTATGAGTGTACCGCGGTACATACTGTGGTGTGTCGCAGTTTTTCAGTTCGTTTTGAATATCGTTACTAGGGGTGTGCCAGTATGAGTATCGATATTTTTACTATTATGCAGTCGTTAGGAATGCACTTGACAAAACGAGCGACAAAATTTCCTCTTTTTTTTTTTTTGCTGGGATGTTCCCGTGACATCGCAGCACAGTGTCCGTAAGCAGATGTTTGCTATTAGTGTAACTGTTCCAAATAAACATACATTTATATTTTTAAAACGTTTTTGAAATGTGCTTTATAATATATATAAACTAATATATATAAAACTTAAAAAAAAAATATTCAATTTATATTGTTTTTATGTCAGTGTCCATCAGCGAATCTGCTGATGGACACGTGCTGCATTGTCACGGGGATATCCCAGCTGAAAATAATGAGGAAATTATATTGCTCCTTTTTGTTTGCATGTTAAATAATCGCTAAATTCTTTTGGCCAATAAACGCTTTTAAAACAAGCTTCATTTTACTCAAGGTTTATCTAAAAGAATGTCTAATAGAGTCTAAAGAAAATTAAATTCTCAAATTAAAGGGAGTGCTACAGAAAATATGAGAAAGTGCTTTCACCTTATTCTAAATAACCCAGAGATGGTTATTTTGATAACGTAACAGGGCCATGTTACATTTCAAATGCTCTACACAATCGTTTAAGTCTGACTGTGGGAGTCATGGAGTATGTGGGTAAATAAAAATCAACCAATATACAAAAAAGCACTAAGACACAAGAGGTGATTTTATTATCATGTTTTGAAAGTTGTTAACCACATTCCAAAGCCCTATATGGCAAAATCACTGTAAAAATATACAGTTTATGCAAGATAGATACAGATACAAATACAGTGTGTATACAGATAAACTTTAACTGGATTTTTGTGCATTTCTCATTAACAAAAATAACGAACAGTTCTACTGCCAAGTATAGAGGTCATTAGAATAACTATAATATTTTACAGTAACCAAGCACAGCACAGTAGCCAAGAAACATTGTAACTCATAGCATTATTATACAATTTAATTGATGTGAGGTCACAGATATTGGCTCTATTCCTAAATATGAGCTGTCTTGCTTCCTACAAAGAAGACTTTGTCTTAATGTGCCAACTCTGTGATACTCTAATAGGCACAACATGCATATCAGATATTAGGTAAGAAATACCTTTTGGAAGCAACCTTTGCATTGGGAAAGTGACTTTGATGTCTTAAAATGTTGTCTGTATACAGGCAGCTCACCAGATAATTTCAGAGCCATTGTCTATTGACTAAGGCATTTGGCTATTTTATTTAATAATTCATTTTCTAACACTAATGCTAATAATGTCAACCTAATGGCTTTTTTTTTTAATGCTCCTGGGTTTAAATAATTTACTCCCACACAACTGAAAACCTTCCATCACATTATTAATTAGGGCCCTCAGATTTCATTAGTAGAAAGGTTCTGAGGTGAACTGAAAGAAGAAAAAATAAAGAATTAACTCAATAATATGTCTTCAGTCTGTTTTGGCTTAATTATCATCTATCCGTTTTTCCCTCGTCTTAAGAGTTAATGCATGGATAAGTAACTGGCCATAATTAAATCAAAACCAGAGTTTTTATAATCAAGTGGCATTTCAGAAGCATTCAGACAATTAGAACTGATTTTGAAGTGGCAGAGAGAAGTAGACTAGGTGCAGGAGAAACATGCCTCGTATTTTATCATCTTACCATCTCTGCAGCTTTAAACAATTCTGTTTTAACATATTCCAGCCTGTGACTGCATTTCCCTGGTGAACTTCACATCTCTGACTCTGAAACAGTAATTAGAGCAGTGCAGTAGTTTCTGTTCTTTTCCCCTAATCCGTCGTTTAAGGAGAAAGGGCTTATGCTTATACCTTACAGTGAGAAAATCAAAAGCCTTTTATTCCTCACCAATGCTGCATTTTATCAAAAATACAGTAAAATCAGTAATACTGAGAAATATTATCACAATTTATAATTATTATTATTATAAATTGGTATTAATGTTAAAATCTTTGTCACTTTTGTTAAATTAAATGCATATTTGCTGAATAAAAGTACTGATTTCTTTCGGGGAAAAATAAAAAATAAAAAAAATCTTACTGACCACAAACTTTGTAACATTTACATTTATTCATTTAGCAGACGCTTTTATCCAAAGCGACTTACAGCAGTGTATGGCAATTATATCATTTTAAGACAAAGTTTCCTGCTAGAATGGTGAAAAATATTTTCTTTCTAGTTTTTATATAATCTTTTGAAAATTCAATAAAAAGTGGGCGTACAATAAATCATAAAGGCATAAAGTTGTTAGTCAATTAATATAAAATCAACAATTAAAATAAATAAACAATTGTGAAAAAATTAATTATTTGAATGGTGAGCTAATAAAAAACAACCATGACTATTGTTACCATAAGATTATAAGTCTTGAACTGACTAGGGAAAGAATTTGAGCGTCTTCAAGGTGCAGTAGAGGAGAGGTTTACTATAGATTCAGTCATGGGCGAATGGTTACAGAAATCTGTTCTAAATGATTTTCTTGAGCCTAGGTTTTTGCAGGGGTCACATCTCCTGGGGCCAGACCTGAAGTACTGAGATGAGCCAACAGATTTGCACACACACATACATATGCAGTCATGTGCTTATTTTGCACTAGATCAGCAGTGCATTGTGAGCAGAATCAACAAAAGCCTTATAAATTTGCTCCCTTGTGCCACACCAAGGTCTCTAATCTCCAAAACGTCGATAGGAGGCAGGTCCACTTATTTAGCCTCACATAAATTGCTCTGTTTAGACATCTGTCTGTAGAAGTTGACCGTTATGGACATCTGCAAATTAACCTGATGAATGATGAAGACCAAAATAAAAAAGTTATTATAGTGTTGTCCAGGAACACAATGTTCAACCACAAGGAAAATGTTCATGATCATGTTCTCAGCAGATGTGCATCAATCAGCCATAATCAGAAAGCCCTTTTGAGGGGGGGATTGTGTATACAATAAAAAAATCAGTATCGATAAGGTTTCAGCGCCATCAAAACAACCCATTTGATGATTAAGTGGGCCATGGGCTACTAAACCTCCAACCAGATGGTAAGAAAAAGGCTAGTTAGCATCACTTTCTCAGCCCTTGCTGGTGGATGCCAGAACTACTATATATATATATTTTATACAAAAGGTATAAAATGTATTTTTCACAGACCTAGTTCCTAGAGCCAACACCCATGAGCAAAGATGAAAGCCTCCTTCCAGGTCACATACTCCTTCAGGTTCATGCACAAGCTGCCCAACTGTCACTGAGATGAATGAGAATGCTAACGGATAGCGGTCTCTCCAGATAATACAGACCTTCTCTGAGGTGAGAAAATTGAGATGTCATCCAAAGGAGACATCTTTCCCTCAGGCAATCTCAACAATCTTAATAAGTCTGAAATACAAAATTAATCCAAAAAATCAAGCATCTGCCCTCGAGAGTGTGTGCGTTTAATGCTTCCACTTATCTGTCAGATGTTCAGTGTAATTCACGAAGTGATTTAACCCCTATTGGAGCTGCAGTGAATGATGTAGAAAAGTATTTGCCTCACACTGATTTTTCACTATAGGAACTTAGAAGTTGTGTGAAATAAGGTATGAAAAACATATATAACCTTTTTTTAAGATAGATAAGCCTTCGCTAAGTCCTGCCTTAACAACCGTGGCCGTCTGACATTTTCTCAAGCAAGCTTCTATATAACGTAACCAAGTCCATGAAACAACTGTGTGTTTGGGGGTAGTATTAAACAACTCTATGGAAATCATTTATAAATATGGTAAAATGGTGTGTCTGAGTCACTTATAATAGTGACGCAAGGCACCCTAAAAGAAGCACCCATTTTCAGTCCTCTTACACTAATATTATCCATAGAAATTATTTTTTATAAATTAGATTTCTCTTTTGCATTGACTGCGATACATTTAGAATTTGCCTCGATTCTAATTTGCTGTCTCAGCAGTTTTTAATCTTGCTTCATTTTATTTTAACTATTTGTATAAAGAAATACAAATAAATAGGCAATGCAATCTCACAATTCATTTCAGTGCATGTAACAATAATATCCAGTCAATCTTCTTTACCCCTATCTTAGCACTGAAAATCACACTGGCTGCATCTGAAATCACATATTCTTCGAGTAGGTACTTCTTTTGAATAAGTATTTACTTCACACCATTAAAAATATTTTTATACATTATGAATGTGTGTGGTATCAGTTTTTACAGTGAAGTAGGGAAGTAGTATGTATATTTAAATGCATGCAGTGTTTTCCAATTCATTCCTGTGGCATATTCTGTGAAACTAGTGTAGAGAAAATAGAGTTAGCAACAATAACCAAGCAGACAAAGCTTAGCACAGGGTCTAAGGAATATTAGAATAAGGAATATTCAAATTATCAACAGGTGTGTCTTCATTGTGAGAAACCTTATCAGCCTCCTAATGAGATCACTTGACATTTATTTGAACAATTGGAGCAGACTCCCTCCTCTTTGAAAGAAATATGAAAAAAGCTTAACTACTTCCAGCACATTTTGCCTGTGCTGAAAACTATCGGTCCCAAAGACCTTGGCTCTTTCAGCTGTGTTAATGGGGGCACCGGACTGTTGATCAGATTGTCTGAAAGCAACTCCAGACCTGATGAAGACAGCTGTCAATTGTAATCCCCGCACAAGCGGTGCATGTATGAATCTGTAATCAGCGCTGGTTCCATTAAATCCCAAACTAGCTCAGGGCATCATTCTGAAGCTGATCTAACCTCAGGAAGAGGCTGAATTAAACAGGTGAGGGAAATGTTCTTACTACAATGCTAGTTAATCAGCTGAACAAAACATTGTGCTGCTTTGTCTTCATCACACCCAGCTCTGTATTCGCTGCATATCATACAGATAGAACTATGATCTGGGATGTACTCCAGCCTGATGTGCTGGCAGGTATTGTCTGTTTTATCCATTCATCAGAGACTGTGCTCGGCAATGGATAGTATTCCTTTGTTTGGAAGAGTGGCACCAGCTATTCTCTGAAGCGCTCTTTGCCATAGGAACACTTCCTCCATTTACTTGCGTGCCCTATCACCCACATGCATCCCCCAACACTGAACTAGCCATAAGGGTCTTGTAGGGGTGTGTGATATGACAATTTTTGATCGTGGATGATAAAAGTGTCTCCACAATCTGCTTTTGAAGAAATATGTAGTATTGTGCTGCAGCGCACATTCTATCAGCTGCAGTTCTGGCGCCTACGTCATATACTGTACAACGCCACATGCATTTACAGCAGTGTTAACTCCGCTGTAGAGTTACTCTTATTATTTGCATGCTGGTCTGACCTTTGCTTTTTCCGAGCACCACATACACGCGAAGCGCGCGCTAAAGCCTGTCAAACAGCACCTGATTATTGAACTAAATTATCTTTTGCGCTAATACTGTCAAAACACACAAGGTTTACATGTAGACTTAAGTCGGTTATGTCTAAATTGAAAGTAAACAGTTGAGAGAAAAACGTATACATGCCTCTATGTTAGATGCATGCAGGTTTTAAAGGGACAGTAGGCCTAATAAACATGCAGCCTACTGTTATTACTGTCAAGTGATCGATCACCCTGAAATGTAATTTCTGTCATTATTTACTCACTGTCACGTTGTCCCAAACCTATACTAATTTCTTTCTTGTGCTGAACACAAAAGAATATATTTTGAAGAATGTGGGTAACCAAACAGTTGCTGGTCCACATTGAATTTGATAGTAGCAAAAAAATGTGTCACTGTGGACCAGCAACTTTTTGGTTTTCCACGTTTCTCAAAATAGCATTTATGTTCAGAAGAAAAACTCATTCGGGTTTAAAACCACTTTTGAGTGAGCAAATAAAATAAATAAAACTTTGACAGAATTGACGGACAGCTGACAGTATTTTTATTTTTGAGTGAACTATTCCTTTAAATGTTAATAAAACAACAAAACACAGAGAAAAATCACTCACTGCTCTTGACTGAAGAAATGTAATAGAGTTGCTTTAGGAATCAGTTTATATCGGTTTATTTATTTTTTATTTGTTCATTCAACTTCTTAAATGCTCCATCTAAATACACCTATTGTACCTGAAAATAAAGCACTGTTTGTTTTATTTGTATATTATGTGTAATTGTAATATGTATCTTGTTTTCTTTTATCTTCGCTATTAAAAATTAAGAACAAAAGATTTTTTATCTTTGGCCTAAATATCTGCCATTCAAGGTAACTAAAAAAAAAAGAAGAAAGGCTTTTTCTTTATAATTTTAGTTTGCCTGTAATGCTCTGACAACTTGCAAAATAGTAAAACCAACATGACAAAGAATTGTGATAAAATTGTGACGTGTGATATTTTTTCCATAACGCTCACCTCTAGGGTTTCGGAGGAGAGAGATGGAGGGACAAATGCTGCATCCAAAATGTATGCTCCTTGACAACTGATGAGGATTATTAGAGTACAATTTCCCATAAGGCTCAAATTATATAAAAGTTTATATACAAAAGTACACACACACATATATATATATATATATATAATATATATATATTAGTGCTCTCAAACAATTAATTGATTAATCGCATCCAAAATAAAAGTTTGTTTACATAATATGTATATGGATTATGTATATATAAATACACAAACATACATGTATAACACATCATGTAGTAGTACATCATCTGGGTAGCCTACTGTTTACCTATTGTTTCATAAATAGGCCTACTACATATTAATGATTTATTAAGATATGATTATTAACAAATCACTTTCGTGCTAGATAAGTGTGCATATTTGGGGACAGAATGATGAGAAGGTGGGCTTCATAAACTATCCCGTATTCACTGTAACACGACCCATGGAGAAATGCTATGAGGCATCAAGACTAGAGGATGTTTCTGTAGTTCCTCCGGGGAGCAGTGAGAGCACAGTCACAGCATACCAATCACATCCTGGGTTTGACTCAAATATCAAATGTGTCACCTACTGCAGACATGAGGAACTCCAGCATCTTCTGCTTCATAGGCAGAAGCAGCGAGGCAGATATCATAATGCCTGTAGAGAATTGGGATGCTGACAGTGGAGCTGAGAGGATGCTGAAGCCAGGCTAATAAATACACAAGAGATGCGCAGGAAAGAGCACGTGCTGAAATAGAACGGTGACGTTTCGCTGTCCAAAAGCAATGCTGATACGTAGTAACCGTTATTTTAAAAACAAAAACTACCCGTTACGTGCTGTTTGATTGATCCTGACCAGTGTTCAATTCTCCATTCAGAAACCAGAAAAAAAAAACGTATATGGTCGCTTTGTGACAAGCACCTTAGCGAACAGAAAAACAGCATCAGGTTTGCAAGATGCCTTTCACTTTCACTGGAAGAAACCATCTGTTGTTCTTTTCCAAACGAATCACGAACTTTGTGCACAACTTCGGTCGTTAAAATCAGCGCCTTCTTTCCCCGACATAAGCTGTTGGGTTGGTTTGGCCGTTAGCGTTTCTCGTCGTGATTTAATTTGATCATATTAATTATTTAACACGTAACGTTACAGAAAAAGATATTTACAGTCGGTCTACAAAATAACGGCGCGCTTACCTGTCATAACTCCATCGACTGTATGACATGCTCTTATTGTTGCTCAGTCCGTCCATGGCCATCTGTGGACACAAATGATCGATTTTACAGCGAGGCCGAGCAGTATAATATTGTTGGCGTCTTGTGTTAAATCCTCCGTCTTCACTACAGTGAACGTCTTCAGATGTTTCTGGTGTGGACTGGAGCTGGAAAGCCTTGGAAAACCGTTTGGTTGAGGGGTTTAAAATAGGTGGACTGAACCACTGCTATGAGAGGGGAAATGGCAGTTGTTAAATTCACCATGAGGGCACACGTTTGGTTTAAGATTTTCTTAAAAAGAAATAACATAGTCGTCAGTTATTTATTTATTCATAATATTCGTGGCTAATTTGCACTCTCAGGCTTATCCAATAAACTACCTAGGATTAGAATATCCTTTTCCCCAATAGCACATGCTTCTGAGCAAGTAGCAAAACATAATTCATGGCCCTGATTTTGAAAGCCTTCACATGTCAGTTTTAAGTGAGATTTTCAGAACTTAATCTAACACTTATTAAAACCGTGCAATATTATTAAAACATTAAAATACCTGTTGCCTATTCTGTCTGCTCTGTCCGTTCATTGAGTTTGAAAATGAGCATCAGTATTCTTTTCCTTCCCATTTGTAAGTCTTGCAAGCCTTTTTTTAATAGAAAACTTGAAAATAACCAACAAATTTCTGCATCAAATTTAGGTTGTAGTGCTTTTAATATTTGTTCTGACCAACCTCTAATTTCTACTCTTTACACTTTTAAACGTCTGAGCACAAAGGAAGTAGTAAATTTTATTAAAAAAAAATCTAAATCTACTACCTGCCACTTGGATCATATTCCAGCATATTTGGTTACAGCCTGTCTACCTTCTCTCTTTTCTTTAGTTACAAATATGATGCATTCTTTGCTTGTTTCTGATATAGTCTGTCTTCAGATCTGCTGTGATAACTAGCACCAATGGTTTCTAAAAATCCACTTAGGCTTATGATGCTTCGGGGAAACTCAGTCCTGACCATTCAAGGCCTGTCTCAGAGTAAGCTTTAATAGTAACTGCATTCCGATTTACAATCACTACAAAACTGACACATACAGCAACCACTCTATATTATAGTTGTTACAGTATTGATTTACTTTGACTACTTGACACTTTAATTGTATAAGGGTCACAACATGAGCAAACAGCAGCTTTTCTGGAGCCGATCCTCTTAATTTGGAGTATTCTCCAAAATGATGACACCTTTCTCCTTCAAAATGTTACCTGACACTTTTAAATCTCATGGAAGAATACACAGCAGACTCGAGAACAATAAAAACCTACATACAATCCTACATACAGCACCTTTAAAGAACGAGAGCTATAATTTTGTGCAACATGTTGTACTGCATTTCCTCTGTAAGGAAAAGCAAAAATAATGTATCACAGATAAATCATAGATTTTATTATAGCACCGGAGGCTATACAGGGGAAGGAAATATGTGACAAATAAAACACAATGTCTATTAGATGTACACAGACTCTGGGAAGAGGAGCCATGCACTTCTGTTCTTACTAGCTTCTGTTTTCATCCATTTCGCTATTAACTGGTATAACGGACAAGGTTTAGGTTGGGATATGAACCTGTATCATAACAAAAGGGTATCAGCTTGAAGCTTTGGCCCAGTGATCACTGGTAAAGTTGTTCTAGGCTATGAGGTTGATGACTGTTTGGATCGGTTAACTGCTCCAGTCCAACGAAAGCAGGAAAGGACCACAGTTCAACATACATAGGCCTTTTTTTTTAGTTCAAAACAAACCGAGATAATTAAATACTCCTCTTTACATATACACATAGTTGTGCCGTGAGAGCATTTTCACTTACAAACATATAAAAATACTCATTAACTGGTCTGATAAGAAAATAATGTATAAAAGTATATAGTAAAAACATTTAATCATGTCCATTCAAAAGATCACCGCCATCTTTTTTCTTATATTACATGATGATAAAACACAAAAACTAAAATTAGTCTATTTGTATCCCTCATACAGAAATGCACGCTGAAAAAAAAAGAAAGACGAAAATAAAACATGGCATGATGCAATAGTGAGTATGAAGCCAGGAAGCAAACTATCACCTGTCAGATTTAAGTATGAATGTCACAGAAACGTCAACCCATAAAAAAAAATAAAAAAAACTCTTGAGGGAATGTGGATGTCTGGTGTATGATTTCTTTCTTTTGAATAATCTAAAAAAAAAAAGGATTTTTATCATGTCTTTCATGAAAAGATGCTTAAAAAATGCCTGTGGTGTCAGAAGTTCAGCTGTCCCCTTGAAACAAAGTCCTCGGCTGTTTCAGTCACTTAAATACATTTCCGAGTCTGAAGATAATCTGTAGAAATCAGAGCTGAACAATCCAGCTACATGTAGAATACATTTCACAATCACAGAATGTAAAAGGAAAGTTCAACCAAATATGAACGTTCTCTTGTCCTTGACTTACTTTCTTCTGTGAAACACAAATTGAAATATGTTTTGTCCAAATAATGAAAAGCAATGGGGCCTAAAACAACAACCGATTTTCATTCTGACATTTGATCTGCAAAGGACAAAAAAGAAGGAGGAAAAGAAGAATTAAGTATGAATATATAATAATAACTATAATAATGATTGAAAATATGATTTTCATTAATTATTAAAATTATTAACAATACAATAAATAAAGACGTATTACCTATATAAAACTGGAAAAGTATTTAATAAAATAATCAATTTAACTAACAGTAATCTAAACAATATTTATGGTTGTCTTCATTTTTGTTTAGTTAATTTTTTTTACAAACTCAGAAATTGTTTCTCTTGCATTCATGCAATTCAGGTCAGACTCTGTATAAATATGAGAAAATTAAATTAAATAAATAAAACAACCCTATTCATTGTATGGACAAAAAAAAAATTCCGCAGACAAAAAGTGTTGGTTTAGAATAGGTTTGAAACTGATGAGGGGTGAATAAATTTTCATTTTTAGGTAAAATATCTCTTTAAAAGAATCAAATCCATACATGCAAAGTAGCTTCATCTTAAAGTTGAAGCTAAAAGGAAACTGATTTCACTGCTGACAAAATTGGCATAATGTTGGAGGCTATCTATGTACATATCTGCGAGTGCATTATTGTTTTAATCCATGTCAAAACAAGCTTGTCAATCTCACACACGATACTCTGCGACTGAGTTTTGTCATTATAAAGGTGGTTTCAACTCACATGAATCTTTACTTATGTACAATCACTGCTTAGCATATGGAAGTAAAACCAGATATGGCACGACACACACACAAAGCTTCAGAACACCATCTCACTCTAGATCTTGTGAAAGATCAGGAACTAAAAGTCGTCTGCAATCCCGATGGTGTATCGTTTAGTCTTTCGATCTCAACAAAAGTACAAATGTCACAAGGCAAGAGAAAAAGAAATCTTCAAAATACAAAAAACGGAATTGTGTGTGTGTGTGTGTTTTATAGCAAATTTGTAAGAAGCGATGTTTAGTGTTGGGACACAATTACCATATTGTAGGTCACACTGATGTCAGTACTCCAGTTGAAGGTACAGTGGTGAGTTCGATCAAGATTGCGTCAGTTTGGTTCTTCTAGTAGTGAAGTCCTAGAGGCACAGATGCCCCCGATAAGGCTATGAGAGAGACTGCTGTTTTGAAGATATGCACATGTAGAAAGGCAGCGAGTTCATCCGCACAGGATGTGATGTCAGAAGGCAGGGTTGGGGACAGGGACTGGTGACAGCAGCTGGGAGAGTGGCAGCAGGGAGAAGCCAATTAGACAATCACACAATGGCAGCCGCTCTTATCCTTCTCTTTGCGCGTGGGCTCCGGCGAGGGTGGGCACTCTTGATCCTGGAACTTCCTGTGAGAGGATGTGACAATCAGACAAAACAAGTCACACTCCGTGCACAAACCTCTGAGCTTAAATCAAGATCTGTCATGCATGTCTTCCAACTGAATTTATTTCAATTTATTTAGTTTGTTTGTTAACTGAAACTAATAGAAACTGAAATGATCTATAATTGAAAAAAAGGCTGAAATAAAATGTAAATATAAAAACGTTGTTAATTTGGCAACTAACTGAAATTAATAATTACTAAAATGACTAAAACTGAAATTCTAAAACTTTCAAATTAAAGCTAAATAGAAATATAAAAAACCTTAAACGAAAAATCTAAATGGACAAAAGGACATCATAAATTGTTAAAATATAAATTAATATTCAAATGAAAATATAAAAATATAATACCTATAAAATATCAAGCTATATAAAAAAATATCAAGCTTATCGAACACCATAAAGGTAAATAAATTCTACTAAAATAACACTGAAAACATTTAAGCCGCACACATATTATCAATCTGTTCACTATGGCTATGTTCAGAATAGCAGACTAATCATACTCGTATATAAAAATATAATGCTCACTATGAACATTTAGCCTCATATGGAAAACCCAGATACAGATATGGATATTGTATCTCACAATGCAATATACCTGATTACATTTTCCATTTCTAGTATGGCAAATAAATTAAAAGTAAATCTCTGAAAAATAACTGGCTTGCCAAAATGTAAGGCATTTTTACCCATAAAATTGGATTCAAACAAATAAATAAATACTTCTGAAATAAGTAGACACTAATTGCTGTATTAAATATGCAACATAATGAGGTCATGTGACAACACTATAGTAGGGCTGCATGATTATGACAAAAATCATAATTGTCAATTATTTTGATTTTTTTAATTGCGATTTATAAATTATGATTATCACAATTTACATTGAATTGTTTATACCAGTTTTCAGTAACCGCATACCATATATTTAAATGAAAATAAACAAGTCGAACAACTCTCAAACTGAAAAAAATA
The DNA here is from genome assembly GCF_963082965.1 of Carassius carassius. Lineage (NCBI taxonomy): Eukaryota > Metazoa > Chordata > Actinopteri > Cypriniformes > Cyprinidae > Carassius > Carassius carassius. The sequence goes on along the minus strand of NC_081756.1, from coordinate 16,690,224 downwards.
TTGCTTTTCTACAGTATTAAGCCTCAAATGTCAACTATACAATGGATTGGTTTCTTCTTTAAATTAAAAAAAAGTAAAAGATATGCATGTTATTATAATGTTATACTAAAACTAAAATGAAATCAAATTGAAAAACCCTTAAGGTAAACCCATAGAAAGAAAAAAACATCTTAAGCACGCAGAATAACGTAAGTGGACTTTGAACGATTAATTGTCGCTTTGAACGATTATGTAATTGTGGCATCTGTGATTGCAACGCTGATTAGGAATTCTATTAATTGTTCAGCTCTACATTGTAGCATACTACTGTGTGAAGTGTTTATCAGTGCTTAATGTGTACACGTGTACATACATATTTTTAAAGCAGTGTGTAAGTGATCCATTCCAACCACAGCCTGCTGTTTGAGTGCTACCACCATCTGGTGGCACAAAACAGCACTGTATGACACACACACACACACACACACACCTTATGACTCGGACCAGCTCGTGGAAAGCCTGGTCTACATTCATACGGATCTTAGCTGAGGCCTCCATGTATGTGACTTTGAGTTGTCTGGCGAGCTGCTGGCCCTCCTCCTGGGTCACCTGAAAAAAAAAACCCTTCTTGAAATCTTGAAATGAACTTTTTGTTTGATATTAAATATAACAATATGTCTTATAAGTTGCATTACATAAAAGTAAAGAAAGACATGCGATGAAATTAATTTACAACAGGCTGACATTTTCTGTTCTGACTCTAGGTGGAGATGTAACATAATCTGAGTGTATTTCTATGCACTCAGTAACCCTGTATCTTTTCTTACCATCTCTCTCCACCACAGACACACACACTCTCTGTGATGTTTCAGTCTTTCAGCTCATTGATTTCCAGGACTGAATTTCATCCACATTTAATCACTGTGACATTGTGCACTTGAGAACTGTATATATGCAATGGGTACAATAGACTGCCAAGTCATGATGGGTCGCAGTGAAGACAAAAAGTGTTAAAATGTCCATATCAATACTGATTCAGTGTAGCTCTCTGAAATGACAGTACTTGAAGTGATTCATGCCACTCACTTGTCTCTGTTGCTCAAGATCAGCTTTGTTACCCACTAGAATCATGGGAAATTCATCCCGGTCCTTCACTCTCAAGATCTGTCGTTGGAACTTGTAGATCTCTTCAAAGCTGAGGAAAACATGATGATGTATGGCCATTAAAAAGGTACAAAAAAACTAGCAAAGCATCAGACACGCAGACATAAATACAAACATGAAAACATCATCATTTATTCACCCACGTGTCATAAAATAATAAATGATGATAACATTTTCATTCTGGGGCAAACCCTATAAATTAATAAATAAAAACAATTTATAAACATAAAATTACAGTAAAACAGTGATTATAATATACTGATATACTGCTCTAAAAAACATTCGTTGATATTACCAATGTTGAAAACCATTATAAATAATATATTTTTGTGGAAACCATTATGCATTTTCTTCAGGATCCATTGATGAATAAAACGTTTAAAAGAATAGCATTTATTTCAAATAAATACATATTTTTGTAACAATGTGAAAGTCTTTACTATCATTTTTGACAAATGCACTCTTACTGAATATAAGTATTAATCTATTTTAAAAAAAAACATAGTATGTAGTGGTTTTAAAAAATGCCTTTACATTATCTAACAAAAATACTGAAAGAAGTGTTATTAGTATATATATATATATATATATATATATATATATATATATATATATATATACATATATATATATATATATATATATATATATATATATATATATATATATATATATATATATATATATTCAACTGAAATTTGAGTCAAAACATTGAAGTTTATTAGGTTTCAAAATATGAAACAAACTAAAATCTAATGCAAAGTTTGCAAATTTCAAAGTTAAGACAACAAGACTCTAAAATGAACTACATAGTGTTTTTTTTTTTGCTAAGACACCTGGTGTGTAAACTTGAGGGGAACTAATACCAAAAACTCTTTATAATTAGCCGATAACCCATATAGTCCCAATATATCATGCATCGCTAGTGAGGACATTTTCAGAAAGGATGAAATGAAAGTACACACATTCACCCACAAACCAGAGCTCCTCCTCGCCACAAAACCTAAAAGGAATGCAAGCCCACCCTTCCAGCTGATGAGCAGCCATCTCTCTGTTTTGGGCCACAGAACTGCATTACAGTACACAGGATGACATGAGGTCCCGCGGTTCTCATGCCGCTGCTATAAAACATTCCAGTAACACTGTAAGACAGCTAGAAGCCGCCATATGGAGAGCAGCGTGTGTGGGCCGGGGAGGGAAGGACACTGATATGAGGTCTCTGTTGATTCTAACAGTTCGAGTCGTTTAAATGTCATGCAGGAGGAGGAAATGCTCGTCATGGACTCTGGAGAGATTGCGAGAGAGAGAGTGTGTTCAGATAGGCCTGTGCCATCGGCTCCGAGCAGGATAATGTAAACGAAGGAAGGAAAGACTGTTTACAGCATAAACACAAAGTGGAAAGGACCCTAAGAGGGCACAAACGCTTACAAACCGGTGATCACACACGCGCTTTTCTTGAGAACCTACGCTGCAATGTGTGCAAGATCTGTTTATTTGCATGTACTGGGTTTCAATGAGACTAAACCTTGGGCATAAATTAGCACGCTTCTAATTTGGCAGTTACAGAAAATGTAAACGAGTGTACGGAGGAGGGGCATTAATAAAACTGGAAAGACAAAAACAGATTGAAAGTGAAACTGAGACAGACAATGCAGGGGAAAGGGGAAGAAAGAGAGAAAGGTTGAGAGAAAACGTGAGTGGGACGTTGCTCACCTTCCCCGGTCAGTGACTGAGAAGACGAGAAGGAAGCCCTCCCCTGTCCTCATGTATTGTTCTCTCATGGCTCCAAACTCTTCCTGTCCTGCTGTATCCAGGACTAACAAACACAGAACAGCCATTAGTCACCCATTGACTGCACACACTCACTTTAGCCACATCAGCACTATGGGTTTGACTACAACTGTATCTAAGTTAAAGATTTCCTATTAAATATAAATTTCTTTATTTATAGGCCTAACAGGAGTTCTGTGTTGTGTATCTATGGCATGGGTTAGAATTGATAAGTGTATATACTAACAGCAGGCTGAATAATGATGTCTGTATGAAGTTGGCACCCTTCTTTAACTCATAACAGCCTTAAGTAATACCTGTAATCACATGCCTCATTTGCCTTTTTTAGTGATCAAATCACATTAAAATTCACCTTGTCAGTTATTTAAATGCATCTTAAGCTGGTTCAGACAACATTTTATTTTTTTGTCGGTTACGACAGTCAATGTGTCAGATAATGCAATTTTGACTCCTAAGATCTTGTTGCGTCATGAACAAGAAACATATCAGACTACAAATCTTTAACGACGTGCGTGCTGTCGTCGATACGGCGGGACTAGACAGAAGGTGTCATGAGCGTAAACAAACAATGGCTAGCAGACAGTGTGTTTTGCCCTGTCTTGTCACCCAAACAGAAAGAAAACCTGACAGAGGACACAAATCTGGATTGCAAGAAGAGGACAGTTTGGCCTGTCAAAGAGAACTGAGGTAAAATAGTGTTTATTTAACAGTTTTTCACTCTAGTCCCTCGAGGAAACACCATAAATGCAGCAGGAGTATTATTGCCACAGATCCAAGAAACATTTCCTCCATTGTAAAATTCCACCTATCAGGACCCATACCATTGTCTTTCATTTGTTTCGGTTGTTTGAAAGCATGTACGAACGAGCTTCTGTGCTCCTATTGGCCAGTATCACAGATATGCAGAAAGTAAACGTGTTAGTCTTTCTGTGGTGACATCATGAAGCATCGCAGACGTGGCATCAGTTGTCTACCACTCTGACACACTACACGAAATGAGTCTCCCCCCACCCATTGTTATTTACAAATCCCCACAACACCTCATGTCAAGCAGATCGTGCCGAAAGCAGGCTACAATCGAGTAGTCTGAACCGTGCTTTATTTTGAACAATGCACATTTCATTTTTTGACGTTTTGTTTGACCTCATTATTTTTTCAATCAGGATGTAAGAACTCGATTTTCCAGTAAAATGAACGACTTCTTGTGGCATAAGCTGGACTTCTCCAATCATATGTTTAACTAAACTCCCCTTCTGCATTCTTGCATTCACCCCACTCTACATTTAAGTGCAATGCCTAGATCTAAAAATCCCATTAATAAGCAACAGATAGCACCAAGTCCCTGCCCTACATTTTTTATCATAATCTTTTAGACTCAGTTGTACATCACAATATAGAAAATCACATTCTGCTGTTGTGTGACTATCTTTTTGATTCGAAGGCCCTCTGCTGTCTAACACAATATTCAAATGACTCTGTTATTCAAGAACTATGTGTTCTTCAATAAAAACTAGTTTTCTTCACTTCTGTGGAACACAAAACATATTTCAAAGAATGTTGAGGTCTAAACAAAACCAGACATTTTTCAAAATATGTTCTATTTTTGAAAAACTATGACGAAGTCATGCAATTTTCTACCTATAATTTTTTTTTTCAATTTAAAGTATTTTAAATTACTGGAGTTAGTAGTTATTTTTTGATGTGTTTTTGTCTAAAGTGATATTACAGTACATTTGTTATAACCCCTCCTGTACAAGTACATAATGCACAGAACATAATTTTTTTTTTACAAAATTGTAATTTATCTGATCTCTGTGAAGTATTATAAAGTCATAAAGTGATTCATCTTCGCTAGGGCTGGGTATTGTTCAAAATCTTTAGATCCGGTGCCAATTTCGATACCTCAGTTTCGATACCGGTTCCTAATGATACTTTTTTCGATACCATATGTTTTAAAATCCATTTCAACATCAACACAAATACATTAAACACAAAACTTTTATTTTTCACCTTAATTAAAACAAATTCTGGTAACACTTCATACTCAGGATAACATTATTAATACAACTGGTTGTGCTTTTTGGATAGGGGTGCGCCGTTCAGGGGCGGACTGGGACCAAAAAGTTGCCCTGGACTTTCTGGCCCACAGCAGCCCACCACATCATAACGCAAACGCCCCTGTTTTTATGTCATTTATTAATTTAATATTTAAGTAAACAGTTTGGGGATTTTAACCAATTGGGCAACTGATCCTCCGTTGAAAAAAAAAAAAAAAAAAGAACTGCAGCTGTTCATTTAGCGACTCCTAGTGAGCGATACATGCTCATCAAGATACAAACATTCTTCTAGAACTCACACTTTGCATTCAGTTAGCAGATCCATACGAATCATGCATGAAATAGAAGTTTATAAACTCAAACGATAGCTTTATGTGCTTTACAGATGAACTTGAAGTCTTTATTCATTTGAGATGTTCAATAATAGATCATCTTTGGCTCGGTAATACAAGTTCATGATCCGATTAGTGAACCGATGATTCTTTTGAGTCAATCTTTTAAAATAATTATTTATTTTGTTTAACGAAACCAGTGTTTCACAAACTGGATAGATCTGAGGTGCAGGGCTCGCAAAATCGTTAGCCCCACGTCCCGGGGCTATTGTGTTGTCCAGTCCGATGGGCTATCGTGAATAGTGATGTAAAATTCCCAATAGTATGTTCCTGCACAACCGGAGACTGCAGATTGCAGATCTAGGACCACAGTTCTAGGACCCTGGTTTTTCGTGACAGCGCCACCTACCGTACTGGACAATATAACGATGGCTGCAGTTTCAGGACCGCAGTTCTAGTACCCTGTTGGTTTAGTTTGCAGTCACGTTACTTTGTATATAGCATCAATATATTAATCTCAGTAGTATTTGTTTTTAAATGTGATTTTTGATTCAAAATGCAGCAGAGGTTAATTACTAAGTGTGCTTTGAGTCACAATTTTAAATTTAAACATGAATTTACACAAAATATAAATGAAATATCAATTTAGTAAAATTGATGTATATCAATTTTAAAACAATTGTAAAAAAATGAAGAACCTCAGAAGTCTTAGTCTTTTGAATTATACAGTATATTGATTAACCTCCTTAAGGTGAATTAGCTCATTATCAGGTAAGTTAAAGTTGGAATCAGTGTATGGAGTCACTAAATTACAGCCAATATTTTAAAAGTTGTTGAAAGGCAAGACAAGACACAAGAATGATTCAAGAATGTTTATTTATATATATATATATATATATATATATATATATATATATATATATATATATATGTATGTCATTTTTGCGACAACATCACAACAGCACCAAAGTGAACCCCTTTTCCCCTTTTTGGCTTCAACACTAGAGAAAGAGATGCGAGAGACAGAGAGAGATAAATAAGAAACATTTGTTTAACATATTCAACTGGTGTGTATATATATATATGTGACGAGTGGGGCGGGGCCGAGGGACATGGGAGCGAGGCCGGGGGAGTGATTGGAGATGAACTACACCTGTTCGTCCCACCGGTCTCGAGGCCCATGGAGGAGATGGAAGGATATAAAACTGGAGCGACGACAGTGAAGGACGAGAGAGGACCAGGCCTGGGCTTTTAGTTGTGTTGTGGTTTTTATTTTGTTATTAAAATGTTTTTGATTGTCCGCCGGTTCCCGCCTCCTTCTTCCGGATGAATATGAAGTTGATATCGTTACAGTGGTGCCGAAGCCCGGGAGAAGGAGGGACGCGCTGCTGAAGATCCCTCGCCGCTGTGGTGAATCCGCGGTGCCATCGAGCTGGCGAGGAGTGTGCCGCCATGGACGCTCGAGGCGGTGGACTGGAGCGAGTTGCCGGGGACGGGCGAGCTCGCTACCGGCCGCCCACGATGTGGAGAGACGGCTGCCGTCCGTGAGGGAGCGGAGGAGTCGCGCCGTTCGCCAGGTGGCCGGAGCCTGCTGCCTCCGCCGGAACGGGGAGGAGCAGGGAACGGGGGACTCCTGCCGGCTGCCCAAAACCGGAGGAGCCGTCGCCGTCCACCGGGCGGCGGAGGAGTGTCGTGCCGTCCGCCGAGGGCCGTCCAGTGCCACCGCCAGGCACCGCGGAGGAGATCACCCAGCTGGTGGAGGGCCGAGCAGCGGTGCGTCTGGGAACCGGAATTATTTTTTTTTTTTTTTCCTCTCTCCCCTCTCTCGTCTCTGTCGCTCCTCCTTCCATCTCCTTTTCTCTCGCCTCGCCTGTCCTACCCCCAGGTTCCCGCAGGTCCCCGGGAGCAGCCCCCCCGGAGGGAGGGGGGGGGGGAGTAGAGCGCAGTCTCGGGAGTACCCCCCGGCCTGCGAGGGGCGATGGGGGTATGTGACGAGTGGGGCGGGGCCGAGGGACATGGGAGCGAGGCCGGGGGAGTGATTGGAGATGAACTACACCTGTTCGTCCCACCGGTCTCGAGGCCCATGGAGGAGATGGAAGGATATAAAACTGGAGCGACGACAGTGAAAGACGAGAGAGGACCAGGCCTGGGCTTTTAGTTGTGTTGTGGTTTTTATTTTGTTATTAAAATGTTTTTGATTGTCCGCCGGTTCCCGCCTCCTTCTTCCGGATGAATATGAAGTTGATATCGTTACAATATATATATATATATATATATATATATATGAAAAGTGAAAGTACTTGCAGCATGTGGTGCATCTCTTCAGTTCGGGCAGGGATCTTCCTTTTTGGATTGTTATATGTATCTTGAAAAAGAGAGAGCCTACTTGTTAGAATATTTTGAGATCATGAAAATATCCCTAGTGCCTTTTTTAATCATCTGTTTTTTTAATGCAGACTAGGCCAAATTGTAACAAGCTATTAAAATTGCCAAACGCCTCATTCATCATTGCAAAACAATGCCAAAACAACAGGCTAACACATACTGCAACTAGGCAGTCAGTGCAGTTTAATTATGAAAGATATTCTATACATAAATATGGTAAAACAACGAGTATTAAGCCAGTATTCACACTAATACATTAAGCTGCAGGTAAATCTTACAAACCTTACATTAACCATGCTCTTGTCATCTGATAAGTTTAATTAATGTGCAGGCTAGATTCACTTATAATACTTCGTCATTAAAACTCAACAACGATTTATGAAATCATGGCCACGCATTAACGTCGTAGTAATGAATAAAACTAGCTCACAAATTCTTAATTTGGTGGGAATTAGTTATTAATTCATAGTTAGCAGTTCTCACTATGTAAACTTCGCACCGTTTAAACGTAATAAAATAAAACGTAATTAAATATCGGTACTCACCGTCTGATTGCTGTCCACGTCGTCCATCTTTAATTGGTGTTGATCCAGTACGGTAGGTGGCGCTGTCACAAAAAAACTAGGGTCCTAAAGCTGCGGTCCAAGAGTTGCGGTCCTGAAACTGCAGCCTCCGGTTGTGCAGGAATACCATTCTCAAAATTCCTAACTTGCTTCACGTTGTTCACTTGCTTGAAGGGGTGAAACGGATCGTAGCTGATCATTTTGCACTGGTTCAAGATTCAAGCGTTTTAAACAATTCGCGCGCGTTCGGAGCATGCGCCCACTCATTTAAAGCACGTGCTGCGAGCAGCATTTCAGACAATGCGCGTACAGAGAATGAATTCATCTTTCGCGTATCGTAACTTCTGAATGAACACATACACACAAAATTATATCAAAATAATTGTCTCTGCAAGTATTCTCATAAACACAGTCGGTTATGTTTTAAGTGAATGTATACAGTGGCCTGCTGCTTAGAGAAATTCGCTGTACCTGATAAATCTGTCTTTCTCTCTCGGTTTTTTAGACGACGTGAAAGGGGGCGTGTTTCATGATACGCAATGGAGTAGACCAAACTAAACAGGGAGGGAGGGCAAAACACTCATCCAAACAAATGCTTCATTAAATTGGTGGTATTGCCTTCTTTGGTTGCAATACTCTTATCGCATATGTTGCACTTTGCTGACTTGGCATCCACTTTTATAAAGTGTAGCCACACTTTAGACCTCTTTGGCATTGTAAAACGGAAACGTTTTGAGAAAAAACAACTACACTTGTGTTGTGTGACTGCAAGTATCTTCAGAAATCCTCCCCGTTACGTCACGTGGTGGTGGACAGCCAATCACGGCGAATTTAGGTCCTTACATGCACGTATGCTACAAGCTCACACAGACACAGAAATTTGGCACCGAAAGATAAATAATTTTTCGATACTCATAGTATCGAAGTTTTTCGTTCGATACCATAAAGGCATCGAAGTTCAGTACCCATCCCTAATCTTTGCTGCCAGAAAGCAGTATGTTGTTTCCCTACATCCTGTGATTTGTTTGACAATCGGACTCCTTCATCCATCAGCATACTTACTGTCCAGCCGCGCAGGCCTCTCGTCAATCACACACTGTTTTGTGTAGGAGTCTTCAATCGTAGGGTCATAGTCAGTGACGAAGTATGACTAAATGCAAAAAGAGAGAAAATGTAAACATAAGAAAGGTCAATATCACATCAGATTATAAAAATACTGTATTATGAGGTGGGAAGGTATCAAGACACATTCACATCCAATACCAGTGACATCCTCTGTACTAAAATGCTTTAATCTCTTTGGATTTTGATAGAATAGATGTCTCGTTGACAGCTTACAATATCCCAGAATCCTGTGCATGTGGTTTGACAGACGGTGGAAATTAATAAAAAATGGCGTCTGATGAAGCAGTTAAAAGAATTTTACTTAAAAATGACAATATTTTTTACCCAGAAATAAGCAATGTAGTCTCAAAAAATGTGCTTGCTTATATATAAAGCTCACTTGAATTCATTTTAGATCATTAGACGTGATGTTACTGTGCTCTGGAAGCCCGTCTGAAACCAGGTTCCCTTTTGAGGAACCTTCGTACACAAACATCATAAAAAGCATCACTAACTTCAGATTCGAGGGAATCGACATTCATAAAGAGTATTTGTTTTGAAAGCTATGCTAAATGAGAGTTTAGACTCAAAACACAACCCAACAGACAAACTGTTCTCTCTTCTGAAAGATTAAAATGAAAGATGTCTGCCCTTGTGTGTACGGTCAAAACACCGACTTCACATCAACATTATCCAAGCAGCCCTCCGTTTGGGGTTGATTATTACGGTTAATTAACCGCAAACTTTTCTGTTTCCAGAGGCTATATTTCTATGCAAATCTAAACACGCTATCAGTTTGTAGGAAAACGGGGAGTTCTAAGGAAGCATTTTTCCCCATGTTTTTTGTGCCTTTCCCCCCAGGAGGCTGTTTAAGTGACGACAGTTGAATGTTATGTTCTGGCTTGTCTCTGTGTCATCTGAACACATGCTCATGCTCACACACTATGCCCATCAGTAGCTTCCTATTATGAGTTTGAGTACTGACGTTCCTGTAACCATTGGACTAGTAATCTGTTTTTAGTAGCGAAACGAGAAGCACTCCAAAAATGAGAGTAAAGTTTAGCTTTGTTCTCTTTTCCGCATCAACCATTCATCGAGGATGGTTTCAACTTCTGAAAGAGAGCCTATTCTGTAAAAATCTAATTATGAATTGTTCAACTAATGTATCCTGTATACACTGTATTGCCAGTTAAAGGTGAACAATTATCAGCTGCACTATTATGTAGTAGAAAAGTATTATCAGGTCCTCAAATCAGCATTTCTGATCAATTTTGAAAAGTTGTTCAACCTAATACTTGTGAAAACAGTGATACGTTTGTTCAGGATTTTTCAGGTTACTATGATAAATAGACAGTTCAAAATCAATTCGAATGTAATGAATTCTTGCTGAAGAAAAGCAATAGGATAATTTCTTTAAAAAAAAAAACACTGACCTCTTAAAACAAGCAGAAAAAACTGCCTAATAAACTAGAAAATTCACACTCAATATTCAGGATAAATTCTCTGAAGGTACATTATCTGTAATTTTGCCTCAGGTAAACGCATCTTATTTTTAAGTCGCTGTAAAAAAATAAAATAAAAATAATTCTCAAAATAATAATTTTCCCTAAAAGTTTTCCTAAATGCTCTCTGCTGTCTGAAACTACTGAAAAATAAATAAATACCAAAAGGGATTCCCAGCCCAAATTCATGCCAAGATTGCTGATTGTCTCATGCAGGCTGTGGTTAGATTCTTTGGCTGTCAAGGAGACATGTGATAACTGTCAGGTAATACAGACATTTGCCTGTGTGCTGATCCAAAAAAGCTGTGAGCAGAATATGATTATTTGTAGTATACAGTACTGCTACTTTTAAGTGCAGGCAAAGTACAGTTGCAAACGTTTCTGAAAGTGAGCAAATAAAGCATGCATGTTGGCGTTTTTCTTGACATCAGTCATCCTTTCACACAGTGACTCCTCTGTATGCACTATGTGCAAGACTCCATCACGTCCACTGTTCAATAACTAATCAGCAGTGCTGCACATGAAGTCGACTTCATCGCTCACTCGTGGCAGTGGGGGGATACAGGCAAAATGAGGTGACACATTCACACATTCCACAGAGTTTCCTGCAGAGCCAAATCTATCAAACTGACAGCATGTCACTGTCATCATCATGACCACACACACAAACACACAAACCCTTACCTATACCCCTTTCAAACATTTGGGATCAGTTCAATGTTTTTAATTTTTTTGTGTCTTATGCTTACAAAGTCTGCATTGTTTTAATCAAAAATACAGTAAAAACAGTAATATTGTGAAATATTATTATAATTTGATACATTTTAAAATATAATTTATTCCTGTGATGGCCAAGCTGAATTTCCAGCACCATTACTTTAGTCTTCTGTGTCACATGATCCTTGAGAAATAATTGTATTATACTGACTTGGTCTCAAGAAGCATTTCATTTTGTTATCAACGTTGAAATCAGGTGGGCTACTCATTTATTTTGATACTTTATATTGTGATACTTTTTTGCAGATTTTATTTCTTTGCTTTTATAATTTTAATGCACACTGTACTTATTAGTTATTTAAATAAGGGCATTATATATACACATTTAAACTGATTTTTAGAAATTTTCTTTTAATGTTTTTATATGATTTTTATAAACATTTTCCAGAATTTTAATATCAGTACATTCCTAATTTATAACATTTAATTTATTACAGTAATTATCTGCAACAATAGCTCAAAATACCAATTACAAGAACTTTTAGAGTAAAAAAAAATTTTTATGATAAAATACACAGTATACAAAAACTACATTTACTTCATTTATTTTTTTGTAAGTCCCTTGCTTGCCACCAAAAGAAGGTTGTAATATTCAGTGGAAACTTCTAGGGTCAATACTGTAACCAAAGAATAGCTAAGTAAACCATGACACAGTCTGGTTTGGTTGTAGCACGCATGTAGAGGGTCTGTGGTTGAACAAAGCCTTCATTTTAAAGTCAAACAGTAGCTGTGGGTAGCTGTTTAGTAATGCCCACCTGTACACATCACCGACCCGATGCCCAGCTGTCCTACCTTTGCTCTGTGTGACAGCACGTCCCAGATGACCTTCACCAGACTCTAACAGTGGGGGGTCCATCTGCTTTGGCCTTCATACAAATACACACAAACTCCCACACAGAGAGTGTTTGTTCTTAGAAACAACCATCCTAAATGCAAATCACATCTCTTCACCTCAACAAATCTACTGTCGACACTCTGAAAATTAAAGGTTCTTTATTTGCATCTATTGTTCCATGAAGATCCTTTAACATCCATGAAATCTTTTAATTGGGCAAAAGGTTCTTTATAGCCTCCCCTTTATAGGTAAGTGTTTGTGTGTGTGTTTGTGTGTGTGTATGTGGTCATGATGAAGACAGTGACATGCAGCCGACGACTTTGCAGTTTTCTTCACAAATAAGACAAGAACCACCAGTGACCAATTCTCCACACCATAAACTGTTGATAACTTCATAACGACTAATATACACTCTCTCTCCTCCTCCTCTTCACTCTCAGAGATGGTCGCATTCAAACTTATCCTTTCCAATCATCCTACTACTTGTCCACTTGATCCTATCTCCAATCACCTCCTTCAAGCCATTTCTTCTTCAGACATACCTTCACTTACTCACATTATCAACTGCTCTCTACACTCTGGAACATTTCCCTCAGCATTTAAGCAGGCTGTGGTAAGCCCACTGCTTAAGAAACGCTCTCTAAATCCAGCACTTCTAAAAAACTACAGACCGGTATTCGTTCTTCCATTCATTGCAAAGACACTTGAATGAGTTGTGTTCAACCAACTCTCTATGTTTCTTGTACAGAACAACCTCCTGGATCGCAACCAATCTGGCTTCAAAAGCGGCCACTCAACTGAGACTGCCCTGCTCTCGGTTACTGAAATCCTGCGACTAGCAAGAGCAGCTTCCAAATCCTCAGTACTCATCTTGCTGGATCTGTCTGCTGCTTTTGACACAGTTAATCACCAGATTCTACTGTCCACCCTCAGAAAGATGGGCATTTATGGAACCGCACTCCTGTGGTTTAAGTCCTACCTCTCAGATAGATTCTTCAGGGTGTCTTGGAGAGTTGAAGTTTCTAAGACACAACTTCTTGCTACTGGGGTTCCTCAAGGCTCAGTACTTGGACCACTTATCTTCTCCATCTACATGATGTCATTAGGATCTGTCATTCAGAAGCATGGCTTTTGTTATCACTGCTACGCTGATGATACCCAACTCTACTTCTCATTCCAACCAGATGACCCAACGGTAGCTGCTCGCATTGCAGCCTGTCTGATTGACATTTCTAGCTGAATGAATGCCCTTCAGCTCAACCTTACTAAAACAGTTTACTGGTGGTTCCAGCTAACCCATCGTTTTAATCACAAATACTCTATACAGCTGGGTTCGTCAACCATAACTCCTTCCAGGACAGCCAGAAACCTAGGAGTTGTGGTCGATCATCAGTTACTCTTCACAGACCATATTGCTACAACGACCCGGTTCGACCCGGCCTTATACAACATTAGGAAGATTAGACCCTTCCTGTCGGAGCAAGCCACCCAACTTCTTGTCCAAGCTCTTGTTCTCTCCAGACTGGACTATTGTAATGTTCTCCTGGCGGGCCTTCCTCCATTTCCTATCAAGCCTCTACAACTGATCCAGAATACAGCATAGAGGGTTGTCTTTAAGGAGCCAGAGAAAGCTCACGTTACTCCTCTCCTTATCAGATTGTCTGTTAAATGATTAATTGTAAAGGTAAATCTGTAGGGACCAGATTAAATATATATAATAATTAAAATATAAAAATAATATATATGATAATTGTTCCTTCGAGAACCAAAGTATTTTTCTGCGGCATCCATGCAAAAAAAAAAAAAAAACGTTTTGGAACCATTTAGCTGAGCTGTACCAGTGCAGGAGATCCCAATATATACACTTCATTCATCAATCATTTAGCAAATTTTAAGGGGCCTCCAAACTCCCTGAAGGCCTTATAAATGTCCTCTGTGCCAAGGTATACCAATTAAAGAGTGCTAGCCAGAGTTTCCAACTGTGTCATACAAGTCTCAGCTGCCATAAAGGGTGATCCAAGCCACCTGACGTAAAGCATTTTGGGAGAGGAGTGGAGAGGAGAGGAAAAGGCCCAACCCAGTGAGTCGAAATCAACAAGGCACCTCCAACATTTGGCCTATAGGAAGGAAACTCCACCTACAGGGCCAGCAGCCAGCAATGCACAGTCCTGTGGATGGTGATGATTTCACAAAAGAGATATTCCCGTTCCGCCCACCCTCCCAATGCACACATGGAGACTCCTTTCCAGTCCAGTAATTTATCTTTCTTTTTTGATTTAACACACACCTAATACCTCCATCCATGCATGCAACCTCTATCCAGTAGTGTTGGGCGATATGCTCCATAGTCATATAGTCATATCGTAATATCGTCAGCCTATGAGATCACCAATACACTATATTATCATGCTAACTTATTTAATTATTAACTTGGTTTCATAGCCGGAGAGTGAACCAACTCCAGGATAAAGACTAAAATCAACCTAATGTTAAACCCCTTTCACACTCAACATTGGTCCCGGAAAATTGCCAGAGTGCTTCTGTGTGAACACAAACACATCCCGGGATTGATTCAGAGATAGATCCCGGGTAGGGGACCTAAAAACATTGTCGGGTTCAGTCCCAGAACAAGCCCTGTGTGAACAAAAGCCAAAATCAATGCCATCAAGGGTTTGTCATAGTGACGATGCACGTTATTGTGCTACTCTTTTACTAGTAGTAATAATATAATAATAATTGACTTGTTACTTTCAAAGGTATCAGCCACAGGCAATATCTCTGACTATCGTCGATACACAATACTATCATCTATCGGCACAATACTATCCAGGGCACAATACTACCCCCCCCCCCAAAATGGGTTACTGAATCCCCCACTTATCCTCCTCCTCTCCCCTCCTTGCTGAACGTGATTGATTTCAAAAGTGAAAGGAGAAAAAAAACAGCACGCACACAATTCAGCAACTGCATGTGATCTCAGATTGCATGCTTCCCACCCAATACAATCACCCAGAAATATAAATGCCACCCCTCCTGCCTGATGTAGGTGCACTGCCCCCGGCTCTGCCTCTATCCACCCAGTCAATTCATACCTTTAAACAATAAGCGGTAGTTTGCACAGAAAAAAAAGGGAGCTAATGCAAAGAACAGCAGTCAGACTGGAGATCTTGTAGTCTTACAGCAATACAAGAGATGGGTATCTGTAACTGTCTGAAAATAAAAATGCAAGCATAAAAAAAAATAAAAAAATGAGCACACCAAACTACACTGTGCCTTCACCATTCACCCACTTCCTAACCAAAGATGCCTCCACATTGATCCATCTGACACACATTTAAGATCTGAATCACACTGTACATTCACATGTAAACTGGCAGGGATCCATCATCCATACAAACCATACAAGTGTAATTAATAAGCAGTACCCATGGATATAATTGAAAATAATTAAACAATTCATAAATTCCATTTATGAAAGAATCCTGCAAACAGTATGATAGTTTTCACAAAAATATTAAGCATCACTGTTTGATCACTAATAATAGGAAATGTTTCCTAAGCAACAAGTCAGCATATTAAAATTATTTCTGAAGTATCATGTGACACGGAAGACTAGAGTAATGGCTAAAGAAAATTCAGCAGTGCCATCACATTTCCTTATAAAATATATTAAAATGGAAAAAAGTTATCTTCAATTGTAATTACAGTACTGTGTAAAAGTCATAGGCCACTAGTGTTGTCAAAAGACCCGGTACTTCGGTACCAAGTCGGTACTAAAAAAATGTAAATGTGACGGTACCAGGTTTCTTTATGTACCGGTAGTACCGAGGTCCCGTTCAAACCCAGTTCAGCGCTATGATTTCCACGAAGCAGAAAACGAGGACTGAATCTCAAAATCCAGTCATGAAAATGAAACTTACATTTTAATATGGACAGTCATGGAATTTGTCAAAGTTAGCATAAATTAATCAAATCAAATCTCCATATGGACCAGTATCTGTAAATGTTAAGCCGCAAAAGTTGTTTGAAATATGAATCTGTGTTCTGCGCGGCTCTGTGTGAATTAATGAATGGGAGAGACGTGCGGGTTTGTTTACTACATAGACTGAAGCGCATGACGCTTGCATTAATTTCAGCATCTGAGCTTCAGAGTTCTCTCTCCATCAAGCGATCTGAACTTTTCAGTTCATCTCAATGGACGCACAGCGCACCTGTATTTGATGCTCTGTAAACTCTTTGTGAAGGCGCACGACTCACCGTCGCTTTACTGATAGCACTGTTTCTCACTAGAGCCCGACCGATATGGATTTTTGGGGGCCGATGCCGATGCCGATATTAACTCGAAAAGAGCCGATTTATAAGCCGATATTTTGATTTTAAAAATAATCTGGATATTAGACCCATTTCCTATAAACTGCATTTACACAACATTCAATAGCAAAATATCTGCCTGTTCTATGTATGTGGGCTGTATAAACCATTTTCCAGAATGGACTATGTAAAAAAAAAAAAAAAAAAGCCTTAGATTACAGTCTCAATGACTAAACAATTGCACATCAAAAGTATATATTTTTTAATGATCAAAAAACAGTCTGTGTGTTTACTGTAAATAAATTATAATACTAAAGTTAAAGTATTTGCAGAAGTAGTCCCACACTTTGCTGCTACAGCATTCACCTTTTTCAGCCATCTGTAGGCAGAAAGAGAGACGGAGAAAGAATAAGCATGTGTATTAATAATATCACCATGTATCATTACTCATGTCATCATTAGAATTATAATAATAATAAACTGGGATCTCCTACATAGGCAAAAATGAGAAATATATATATATTTTTTTATTTGTCAAGCAATAGGTATTACCTACTTATATTTAACAATATTATTTCAACATTTTCCTGTTATGTCTGTAAAGCTGCTTATGTATATGTATAGCTGAAACAATATGTAAAAAAAAAAAAAAAGCGCTTGTTCAGCTCACATTTATTTACATGTCCCCTCTGGTTTAATCATTTCTGACGCACCTACTGTAGTTGCTGTAACTACACTATATTTGCTCTCACAGACACATTCACAACAGACCCGTATATCTTCTCCTCTTCTCTTTGTGCAGTCTGAATCAAAACATCGTCTTGCCTACTATTACCGGAAGATTACGGAATCAATTCGAAGTTGAATGGTTAACGTTAGTGTCATGAACACACCGCTGTCAATTTTGAGAAGAACCACCTTCAAACAAGTTAATAGCAAGCATTTAAGGGGCCTGCTAAAAAGGAAGCTATTAGCGTTAGAGTAACGTAACCAGCCTGAATTCACCAAATTGTTCTCTGGACCTGAGGGTAGCCTCTTCTTCCTTGCTTCTCTCTTAATTCTCATCATCAGGACTAGCGCTATCGCTCGCTTCTTACAACGGGACAGATACATGTTTGCTGCTGACCGAAAGGAGGAGGAACAGACTATGAAAGAGCTCCCGCTAAACGTTTTTAAAACTCCGCCTATGCCATAGCGCAGCGCAAATCGCGTTGTATCTGAAGGGCAACGCTGAGCCCAGCGGCAAGCGCCGTGCATACCGCGTCCTGTGTGAAAGGCCCAATTACGCGGTCATTATGTGGGAAACACACCGCAATAGAATAAGAATAAGTTAAACGCTAACGTTATAGTTTGACCTCCTATTAACGTTCGCGCTCTTCCACTGATATACATGGTATTAGCTTTGTGGCTAATCTAATATAGCAATGCATTAGCGGCTGTAAGTGATGTTACAGAATATTTAGAAGTAATAATGATAGGACCGTTAGCTAAAACTACCACACAGTTTTTATATACAGGGTATGAACTAAATCTACAATCATTTCACATGACGAACGACAGACTCACCGTCAAAACAGTTGATCGCTTTCTTCTGTAGTGGACTTCTGGCGCTGTTGTTAACTCTGGAGCTGCAGAGCTCCCTCTGGTGGGCACACTATGCAACACTCATAACATGAGTGAAGCATGAGACTCTGTTTCTCATGTTTCATCGGCCGTTATAAATGCCGATGCCGATTTAAATGCAATTAGCTTATATCGGCCGATAATATCGGCCGGCCGATATATCGGTCGGGCTCTATTTCTCACACATGCAAAGAAAGAAAGAGCGAGAGTCTTACCACGCTGAATCGACAAACTATATGTAAACTATTCTTTGTTGTCTTCTCCTGTCAAAATAATGGAGTTCATTTAGAATTATTCATATTCATTTTCGAACAAGCAGAAGACATACTGGTTTCTCTGGTAGTGGGCGGAGCTAATGCGCAAATGGCAATTTCATTGGCTGGCGCTGATCTAGTACCATCCCTGTTTTGATTTCAGCAAATCAGTTTGACCGAACGCAGACAACGTGATTAATATTCATGAACCCAGCAGCTCATCAATTCATAGTGCATTGTATATACATTAGTATGATAGTAGAACTAGTAGTAGTATTATCTTTTAATAATAATTAATATGATCTATTACTATTTTTTTTTTTACAGAAACCCTCAATGACCAAAAATATCTTAAGCATCACCAGTCTTAAGTTCAGTTAAAATGAATAATATGCATTCATTAGGCCTAAAAGTTATTTTTTACATAAAGGCATTGTGCTAGAAATAGTGTTGTCAAAAGACCCGGTACTTCGGTACCAAGTCGGTACTAAAAAAATGTAAATGTGACGGTACCAGGTTTCTTTAAGTACTGGTAGTACCGAGGTCCCGTTCAAACCCGGTTCAGCGCTATGATTTCCGCAAAGCAGAAAACGAGGACGGAATCTCAAAATCCAGTCATGAAAATGAAACTTACATTTTAATATGGACAGTCATGGAATTTGTCAAAGTTAGCATAAATTAATCAAATCAAAATCTCCATATGGACCAGTATCTGTAAATGTTAAGCCGCAAAAGTTGTTTGAAATATGAATCTGTGTTCTGAGCGTCTCTGTGTGAATTAATGAATGGCAGAGACGTGCGGGTTTGTTTACTACATAGACTGAAGCGCATGACACTTGCATTAATTTCAGCATCTGAGCTTCAGAGTTCTCTCTCCATCAAGCGATCTGAACTTTTCAGTTCATCTCAATGGACGCACAGCGCACCTGTATTTGATGCTCTGTAAACTCTTTGTGAAGGCGCATGACTCACCGTCGCTTTACTGATAGAGCTGTTTCTCACACATGCAAAGAGAGAGAGAGAGAGTCTTACCACGCTGAATCGACACGCTATATGTAAACTATTCTTTGTTGTCTTCTCCTGTCAAAATAATGGAGTTCAATTAGAATTATTCATATTCATTTTCGAACAAGCAGAAGACAAACTGGTTTCTCCGGTAGTGGGCGGAGCTAATGCGCAAATGGCAATTTCATTGGCTGGCGCTGATCTAGTACCGTCCCTGTTTTGATTTCAGCAAATCAGTTTGACCGAACGCAGACAACATGATTAATATTCATGAACCCAGCAGCTCATCAATTCATAGTGCATTGTATATACATTAGTATGATAGTAGAATTAGTAGTAGTATTATCTTTTAATAATAATTAATATGATCTATTACTATTTTTTTACAGAAACCCTCAATGACCAAAAATATCTTAAGCATCACCAGTCTTAAGTTCAGTTAAAATGACAAATATGCATTCATTAGGCCTAAAAGTTCATTTTTACATAAAGGCATTGTGCTAGAAATATTACTATTATTTAGTAAAATGTATGTGATACTGCTACTACTGTTGAATTTTTTTTATAAAACTTTATTTTTTAAAGAAATAAATCACAATATTTCTTCCATGTTTTAATTTTAATAGCAAATCTTATTTACCAAAAATAAAATGTTTAAATTTCATAAATTAAAAGACAAATTAAATTTGGGTGAAACTTGTATACTGTTTTTCATAATCATATAATGTGGTCACAATGGTCATGTGACAAGAACTAAACATTCAGCTTCATCCTTTCCCGTAACAACGTTGAAAGCTCAGCCAAGATAAAGGAACAGCTGATCATGGCTGTATATGGATTGCCATTTTGAAATAAATTTAGTAGCAGAGTTACTGATGCGATTTTTTTTGTGCTGCAAATCCATTTATCCTTTGCTGAAATTTCTGCTTCTTAATGGAGAGAGCGCGTCATTGTTGCTTAGCAACGGCAGACGCCTCAGGAGTGCTTCTGCCCGAGCGCTTTGGAAAGAAGGAGAAAGCGACGCTCCAAGCGTTTTCCACGCGTTTTTAGGCGCGATATGTGAACGGCCCCTAATTGCAGTATGCGATTTCGGACTCCGCGCCAGATGAATTTGCCTCGATCATTTTTTGTAATCGAGTACGAGGAATCGTTTCAGCCCTAATTATTATTATTATATTTTTTCTCAAAAAGCCATAAGACCAGATATCACATCAGTTATCATTGGCAAATAGCTGTAATGGAATGGTTAAGATGAAGCAGATGGACTGTGGTGTGGAGTTCAGGGCCTCCATTACCCTCTTGTTCAGTACAGACTGACTAGCACACAAAAGAACCTCCATTTCCTGGAGAAACGCCTATTTTTCCCATGAGCTCATGGAACAGCCAAACATTTCATTCAATAATAACAATATGAACAAGAACAAGGAGTGTATAGGGAGTAACTGTTGCTGAATAGATTTTTCACTGCTCACATCTTTTGTAACCAATAAAATGGGCTGATGCTCATCTGAAACCTGTGGGACACAGTAAACTTCCTGTTGACACCATGCGTTTCATCCAAGAAAATGCATTTCCATGCAGTTTGTCATCACATGAACTGCAGCTAGAGGCTTGAAGCTGCAGAACCAACAAGTAGACACACGACTCTTTATTTGCATATGCAATCAAGAATTCCAGCACAGTCATTGATCGTTCCCAGCAGTGGGCTGAGCAAATCTTCTGAAAGCCATGGAAACTCCTCAGAGCAGCTGGTCAGGCATGAAAACTTCCATCTGTGGGTGAAGGAATCTACAGGTGCCCTGTTAAAAAGTATAAACTTGCATTACAAATCCACACAAAACCATATAAACAGACCATGGGGAAGTCCAAACCATCATCGATGTGTGCGTGTAGGACACCTGTGAATAGTTTTTGAAGAGGAGCTTCATAAACCTGAAATAGTTCAATGGAGCCTGTTGATGGCTTTGCCAACAAGAGGAGCATCCCTGCAGAGTTTAAAAAAAGAACAGAAAGACTGAGAGAGCTGACCAATAGTTTCAGGCCTTTAATCATGTTGCAAAAGATCAGCGTGATCTAAGCACTCTGTTTGAACTCTCCAGGGGGTCCTATAAAGACACACGAAAAGCAACCGCCCCACTCAAGACACTCAAAGAGCTCATTTCACACAACTGGCTTTTAATCAACAGCTGACGACTCTGCGTCATGGCCTATACTTTACCACAGTTTGAAGAACTGGTTTCCAGTTGTGTAACACACTTCCTTGTCACCTGCCTAGAAAACAAGTAGAAGCACACTCAGCCTCCCCGTGAGCTCTAGCTCCAGAGTTTAGCCACTAATGTTGCTAGGCTGCCACTGTGGCCTCTGATTTTTTAGTTGTGAAAGGGAAAACAGACTTTTTGGTTTTGGCTGGAATCAGACCCAGAATGCTGCTGTTAATATTTAATATTAATATTTAATATAAGTGAACTTTGTATTATATCACCTTTGCATCGAATTACAAAAACAAAACTTAACGCAAACGCAAGGTTTTTCTAATGCAGCGTCTATGGGAGGGTTGGTAAATTTGACATCGTTCTGTCTTCTGACTGCCGTTTTCTGATCTACATTTTTTTTTCCTTTTATTGAAAGTTATTACAAGTTTTTCTTTTGCTATTTGAACAAATGGAAGTGCAAAAAAATATATTTGTGGTACTCTCCCATTCACTACTCTTCAAGTTAACCCAACTATGATGATTTCCGCTGCTGAGAGACCTGGAAATATGAAAAAGGTCCATTGCCCTTAATAACACTTTTAAACATCAAACACGTCCCATGCTTTATTTTCTCATTCATGCATGTTTCTTATTCACTCCTAAATTGTTGATAACTTTAAGCAGTGCTGCGCTATGCTTATATATAGAGTTTGGCATGGCCAGTGTTCATGCAGGGAAGCAGATCGCTGAACACACACTGTCTTGTTGTCACACATCGAAGCAAATAAGGGAATACGGCTCTTATTAAAATGCTGAAATTCTTAAAGTAACGGTAATATAAAAAATTTGGAATAAATTGGCGGGGTATATCAAAATACCTTTTTAGTACTGGTATATTGTGCAACACTACCGAAGAACTCTATGTTCCAATTTGCACACTTGTTTTCATTCACTCCTTAAAGTGGACTAAACTAATGAGGGAATTGTGCATCATGGTGTATAAAGACATTTTGGATACAGCCTATGATATTCTGGCCACTCTATTAAAGGGATAGTTCACCTAAAAAAGAAAAATTCTAAGTTTTTCTGCTTGACCGATGTGTTCGATGCTGAGAGTGGCAGCGTCTGAGCACACACAGTGCTCACACTCTCTCTCTTGTTCATTGTCGTTGTTAACAGTTATGTCTATGGATAGAAGTCTGTCTAATAATCAGATAGAATGGTTAGACAAATGAATTAATGTATACAGAAAGTATTATAACAATTGCTTTTATATCAGGCCTATTAGTAATAGAAAGGTAAAAGTTATAATACTTTCTCGTTTGCTGTCAGCATAAAGCAAATACGCATTTATATAATTTAAACAAATCTTTGAATGACTAATGAACATTTAATTCCACAAACCTTGCAAACTTAGTCGAATCCAGCTGTGAGATTTTGTGAAGTGTGTAGTGTATCCAGCATGATTGTGTGTTCTCTGTGTGACGGTCTGTCCATGTGAATTGAATGCTTTAACTATAAACTCGTGATTTCAAATAGTGCTGCGCTTTATGCATTTCCCCACTGTCATATTCATGTCATTTTCTCTGTGCTGTATGTAAAATGAGGGTTACCCTGGCTTTATTTGAAAAATATGATTCCCAATGCATACAAACTTCCAAGAATACTAAGTGCCCTGTTGGTTACAGTGTTTACTTTCTTTTTAATTATATTTGCATTAAATATTTATTTATTTGTGAAAAATACTGTCATCTAAAGAATAAACATGTTTCTTTTACACATTTACTTTTGAATCCATTGTCAAATGATTTCACATTTTTTAAATATTAATAATAATAATAATTTTTACAAATCATATCGGCAAGATATCGGCATCGGCTGTCGAAAAACACATATCAATCGACCACTGCTGAGGTGCAACACTAATATTGATAGTATTGACACTTATTACCAGACCACTTCAGATTCCAGGAAGTACATGACAGAGATGGATGAGGTCATGTGATAGCATACTGCAGCCATTCAATGCTTGGAATGTGGAGCGAGTCAGCCGTGTCAAATACGACTATCAGCAGCACGGGAGGGCCGAGAGCAGTCACCCTCTCGACCCCCGTCTAATCAAACAGCCTTCTTTTATGGTTACTGCTCTTTGGCTCGACGTTTACCACCCACACGGTCCGAATTTCACTGCCACCATGCTTTCTAAGGTCAGAAGAAAACACCTTCACACAGCTTTCTGGCTACGTAATACTATGATATTTTGGAAGTTAAAAAGAGGCTTGTGCGTTGTTCCAGAAAGACTAACAGAATGAGATCTTTGCTTGGCAGCCTGACAGACATACAGCACCATTACCGTTTTAGGCCAGCGGTTTCCCAATGCACACAGAGAACAGAAATGTTATTAAAGCACCAGAATGCTGCTAATAAATAAGAGCTAATGGCACTATGCATCGACTGTCCTCAAGAGCCCTTCTGTTTGAGAAAGTAAGGAGGGAGCTGTACAATTCATATCCAGACACCATTTTTACACCCGGGGAGGGTGAAACAGATCACACTAAATCAAAGTGTTCCTCCTTCTCAAAAAACATCACTCTATTTTGACAGAGGAATTAGATCTTAAACCTGAAAGAATGTTTTGGTTGCTGAAGATTAGAGGTTACTGCAACCGTAGCTATACAGGATCAATCTGGGGTCAGGTCCTGCCAAACAGAAATATCAAATGTTTTGGTTGGTTATGCCAAACATTTATCAGGCCCACTTGACATGACTCTTTGGCCAAGTGGTTTTAGTGGGCCACATGCTCTCAGGTCATGACACGGGCTGTGAGAACACACATCCATCAGCTGTTGAGGAGCTGTCCGGCCCCCTGCCCTCTATAAAACAGCTGCATCGCTAATAAACTCAACTCGGCCGACTAAACTGAACCTGTCTTGTTCGCGGACAACTGGGCTGCCCCCGTGGACTGAGAAGATCTCCTGCAGTACAATCATACAGATCAGTTGGACTGGATTCTGTGTGATTTAATTGTCTATTATATTAAATGATTATAAAAATATACATATATTATGAAAAGTTCTCATTTATTGCTCTACAAAGGCCTTTGATGTTTACAAGAAAAGAAGATTATTAGCATCACTGAGCCTGGATTCCTGAAATCCTCAGTCCCGGTCTACCCCAACAATGTAAATGAATTGAAGGAAACCGTGCCATTGGATTACCATCACAGTTTGAACTGTAGTAAACAGCTAACAGAAAAACTATACACCACAAAAAGTTTTCTATCTACATATCTGTATGCAGATTTGGCATAAATTTGATGGGTGGAAACACCAAAGTGCACTTCAGATTTCCAAAATGCGCATGAAAAGCATATGCTCACTTGAGGTACAACCTTTTGTTGGTTTAGCATTAAGATATGTGCATAAACTACGATGGAAACACATTTTCTGAATTAATTCCTAAATGTGCATCAAAAAAGTTCTGATAGTTCCTCAACATGTTATGTGAATAAGCAATTCATTAGCAATCGATCAGAGACCTCCTCAGCAAATTGTTAGTGAATTGCTTATTCACATTACATGTTGAGGAACGTCAAAACTTTTACGCAATTTTAGGAATTCAGTAAATGTAAATGTAAATGGTTTATGCACATATGTTGGAAAAATCTTCCTTGTAAGTACAGGTGGTGGCAGGGTTGCCAGGTTTTCACAAAACCCTGGCCAATCGTTACTCAAAACTAGCACAATTGCTTTCCAGGAGGGTCCCCCATAAAAAAAAAATTTACATTCCGGGGATAAAATACACCTGTTTTGGCATGGTTCCCTTGATAAAATTTGCATTCCAGGGACTAAATATCATGTTACTGAGGTTGTTTTTCAACCCGCGGACATGGAAAAACAACACACAGCAACAGTGTTAAAGTAGCCCAGTTCCGCGGGAAAATCGCAGACTTGGCAACACTGGATGGTCTGCATGCTGGGCTAGGCCTGAGGAGACTGGGTGGCTTATACTAGGCTAGACCAGGGGGACGGGGTGAGGCATGCATGCATGCATACTGAGGCCACATGAGGAATGCAGGGAAGGGGGGCTGATTCACTGGCCAGACTTCCGGAGGAAGGCGCCATGAGCTCAGTAACTCACAAAGCAGCTGAACTGTAACTTCATCAAAGCCCACTATAAAGCCACTGACCCTGTGGCACATGACCTTTGTGGAAAATCATCAGGCCAGGCAATGCCAAAAGGCTTAAACATTGCTCCACAGCACAGTGAAATAAAGATGGAAAGAGTGGTGGGGGGGGTTGTTTGAGCAAATGCAATTGTTTGTGTTATCAGGTTGAGTGTGATATCAGGTCAGCACCTTTAAAACGCACCCTCCTGCATGCGACTGTTCCACACTTGCTGCCACAATAAAGACTTGCATCGTTTCCCATCCAGCTTCAGAGAGCAAACAACTTTTCATCCAGCTTGCAAAGATAGAGAAAATTATTTACGTAGAACATTCTTTAAATGTTTCTGAAAGAAGTCTCTTAAGCTCACCAAGGCTGCAATTATTTGAAGAAAATATAGTAAAAAAAACCCCCTTAGTGAATTATTACAATTTAAAATAACTTTTCTAATTTTATATATATTAAGAATTCATGTATTTCTATAGTGGAAAAGCTGAATGCTGTGAAAAAAAAACCTTTTGAGACTTTTAAGTATAATTGAATGTCAGATATGTAAATAAGCAGATAATAAATGTATGAAAATGTCTAGCAGATGTGCAGCAGACAAGGTGTGAGGCACGATTCAGTCAATAGATGTTCATCCAGCAGTTAGCACAAGTAAACAGGATACCTCAGCAGAACGCGAGCCACATAAAAGCCACAGAAGTTAACGAAAGAGGCAGCATGCGAGCGAGAGATGTGTGTGGGCACCACTTAACAAACATCAGACAAACACAGACCCACAGCCTACACACCCTCCCCCTCTCCTTCAAACATACACATACTCAAATCACATGTAACGAAAACTTACCGCTTCTGCAAACTGCAACTCTAACCAATGCAGAGCTGTGTTTTCAGTAGCAATGCAAATTGGAAAAGAGAGACTTCATTTAAATGAGCGCTGAAAAACATCCGAGAGGTTTATTATTAGATGAGCCGGGCGTGTGTAACCTTGTAACCCCATGTGCTCCATTTCGAATGATGAGGTGTAGCCTCCTGAGACGTTGCGATGAATTGGCCTGTCGCTGTGCTTTATTAAAGAACTGGATAAGTCAGCACAGCAGTGGATAAGCTACATCTGGGACGAAGCGTAACTCTTCTAAGAAGTTAACGCTTACAGCATATGCTAGTTGAAACCAACAAACTTCTGCAAGGACTCCGATGGGAGGTTCATGGTGAGTCGTGCAGGCCTCCTTCTCGATTTAAACAAGGCAAAGTCCTCATGTAGAAGTTGCCAGCTTTGATC
The DNA here is from genome assembly GCF_963082965.1 of Carassius carassius. Lineage (NCBI taxonomy): Eukaryota > Metazoa > Chordata > Actinopteri > Cypriniformes > Cyprinidae > Carassius > Carassius carassius. The sequence continues at coordinate 16,662,899 of NC_081756.1, read as the reverse complement.
TGCTCAGGGAATTATTCGTTAAGAGCAGGGCTCCAGACTACGACCAAATGGATGACATAAGAGGTCTCGTCTGGGCCAATCCAGAGCCGTTGAAATTCAAAATCATAACATTCTGACGCAGATGAAGCATTTACTCCGTGCTGTGTAGTTCAGTCTGAAGTCGTGTAATGCGATGTCTCTGGGCCAAAAGCAGCTGCATGAATGTGAACGTTTGACACAAAAATGAAAACATCAACAAAAACACTGACCG